>NC_086450.1:9060489-9361322 GCF_028390025.1 Pseudophryne corroboree | reverse complement strand
TCCTGAATATCCCTGCAACTTAACTGTGGCCCCTTCCCCTCTCTTTCAGTAGTAAATACTGAGCAAAAATAATCATTAAGATGATCTGCTATTAAATTGTCTCCTTCAACAAGACTCCCAGTGTCCGTCTTTAGTTTTATAATTCCGCCTTTTGTTTTTCTCCTTTCGCTTATATACCTAAAAAAAGTTTTGCCTCCTTTACCCACTGACTGGGCCATTTTCTCCTCAGCTTGTGCCTTTGCACATCTGATTACCTTCTTTGTCTCCTTCTGTCTAACAAGATATATCTTTTTGTCTTCATTATTTTGTGTCTGCTTATATTTCCTAAAAGCCATCTTTTTTGCTCTCACAATATTTGCTACTTCTTTTGCAAACCACACTGGCTTCCTTTTCCTTATGTTTTTCCTAACAGTTTTGATACAAAGGTCTGTTGCCTTCAATATTGCACATTTTAATGTTTCCCACCTCTCCTGCACTGTTTCCAAGTTCCTCCACTCTGCCAAAGAATCACTTACACATTTTCCCATCCCTACAAAATCAGCCTTCCTAAAATCCAACACCTTTGTTTTTGTATGGGACGAGTCAGTCTCTGTCTTAATGCTGAACCATACTGCTTGATGATCACTGGATCCCAGGTTTTCACCCACTTTTACGTCCGATAATCTGTCTTCATTTGTAAGTATTAAGTCTAATATTGCGTCTTTCCGAGTGGGCTCCCTCACCAATTGGTGGAGGGATGCTCCCTGAAGGGAATTTAAAATGTTCCTACTTCTAGTGGAACTAGCAACAGACACCTCCCAGTTTACATCAGGAAGATTAAAGTCTCCCATGATTATTACCTCTCCTTTTAATGCCATTTTAGTTATGTCCTGCAATAGGTTCTTGTCAAGTTCCTCTTCCTGACCTGGTGGCCTGTATATCACGCCAATACGAATAATCAACTTTTCCCCTGTTTCTATGGTCACCCAAAGGGCCTCAGTTTTTTCTTCAAAACTTTGTATTAATGTAGTATTTATGGCATTTTTTACATACATTGCTACCCCTCCTCCGATTTTTCCAATTCTGTCCTTCCTAAATAAAGTATATCCCGGTATAGCTATGTCCCAGTCATGATTTTCATTGTACCATTGTTATGAGCCACGGCTGTGGCTCATTCCTGTTTTGCAGTTTTGTTCTGTATTTCATGTTATACTTCTGTTTATGTTCCCCGTGGGTGTCATGGGGTGCTCGGAGCTCACCCTTAAGGAGGGGATACTGTTATGAACCACAGGTAGTGGTTCATTCCTATTTTATGTTTATAAAGTTGTCTTGCATGTCAGGATTTCCTGTTGCTCTGTTTTAGAATACTCTTGTCTGCTGCCGCTGGTGAGTCTGTGCAATTGCAGCTTGTTCCCTTGTGTTCAGCCTCACCTGGCTGCTAATTGCATCTGGTCAGTTTGGAATCTTGCAACAAGGCAGCTGCATGGGATTATTAATTAGGCCTCTCTGTTATATGCTGGCTGTTTGCAATTCACAGATGCTGGTGATATTCCTTGGTTTGCAGTCTGCTTGAGTTCTGAGCTTGGTTCCTGCTAGTTCCTGAGCTTCCTGTGTCGATTCCTGTGTCAGTCCCTGTGTCGATTCCTATGTCTGATCCCGTGTACTGCCGTGAGGCGTTCCTGTCCTGAGGTCCAGTACCGTTGCCTGTGCAAGTTTCTGGCTTCTTGGTGTCCACCGGTCTGCCGTTTGGGATTCTGCCTGTCCTCCAGTTCTGAGAGTCTGTGTCAGCAGCATTGGGAGTTCTTGTCCGTTTGCCAGTATTCGTACCGGTTCCGTGAGTAGCGGCACTACCGCGTCCGTCGGCCTCGGCTGCTGTATTCCCTTATTATTTCTGTCACTGGTGTTTTGCAGAGTGTTCTGCTTATGCTGTCACCGCCGGTACACAAAAGTATTGTCGGCGTGTGGTCAGCATTTCCTTTGTTGTTCTTTTCCTTTGGCGGCAAGCCGCACATACTTTGGTTTTAGGTTTGTTAGTAGCCCCTGGCCTTGTTGTTTAGTCAGAGGGTCCCTTGTTATCACCCTGTCTCGGTTCACTCTTTGTCTCTCATTAAGACCTGAGGGGGCATCGAAGTTGGGCAGACGTAATCCGCCCTTCAAACGCGGCTGCCATGGGCTCAAGCAACCATAGTCTCGCAAGAGTGTACTGACAGCACGGGTGAGACAACGGAGATAGGGCGCCAGGGGCTATTCCCTTTCCATTCCCCTTTCCCAGCATTCCGTCCTGGTGCTCTGGACTCGCTTCATAACATCTCCCTTGTTCTGAGCACCAGGAACCTAACAACCATGACTCTGTAATTGCCACAATGTCTAGATCATCCCTTGTCATTATTGCAGTTAGTTCTGGGATTTTATTTCCTAAGCTCCTAGCATTTGCACACATAGCTTTTAGAGTTTTGTTTGTGCTTTTTCTGTTCCTAGCTATGTTCTTCTCTCGGCCTATTTTTATTTGGTTTTGATCTGAATTATCTTCTGTTGCTGTGGATATGCTTCCTATTCCCTTTGCCTGCAGAAACAATACCTCTGTGTTGGGGGAGCAGATTTCTTTATTCCTGTTTGGTTCACTGCCCCCCTTTGTTAGTTTAAATAGTTCTTGATGAAGCATCCAAACTGTTCAGTTAGTAGTCTCGTTCCCCTTGAAGATGGGTGCAGGCCGTCACTTTTGTATAAGCTCCTATCTTGCCAGATGGTGTGACTGTGGCCTTTAAATCCAAATCTCTCACTCATTGAACCATGTCCTTAGCCAAACATTGAAGTTTCTGATGCAATGAGTTCTGTCTTCCCCTCTGTGTACTGGCAATACTTCTGAAAAAGATACAAAGCAATCACCTAGCGACGCGGTAATAGACGCGTTGCCGTGGTAAAATCATCGGGAATTAGTGATGCGTAGTGTCATGACGTCTGCGGCCGGGGCCGGCGGAAATGACGCGATGCAGTATACGGACCGCGTCATTGATACGCGGCCAGACGGCGTTTGATGACGCGATGGGATGGGATCCGATCGCGTCATCTCTATTCGTTAGTGTTATTCACAATGTGGGTGAGGGGGAGGGGACCCCCAAGAAACACATTAAACAGTGGTTAAGATCTCCTCCTACCCGGAAAGGATTGTCACCACTACTATTATCTATTTAGTACATCCACATATATACTCGATCCACTCCGGGGTTTGTGCATTACAGCTCATGATAGTTATGTATACAAAGGGTCATGTGATCACCCCATATGAATATAACTATATCATTTTGGAGTGTTTTTGGCTCTTCTTTATTATATATACTCAGTAATACATATTTATATTTATTTACTAATGTCTGTCATTAATTGGGTCATATTATGAGATAAGGTGGTCAAATTCAATCATCTATGCAAATGAGCAGCCATATTGTTTGGGTATATAAACCCCTGTTTATAGCTTAGTGAGCACCTTGAAAAAGTTGTGTGAACACAACGAAACGCGTTGGTGTGAGCTGCCTTCCTGCATCACTCCCTGGACATCTACCATCTGGAGATTGGACGACCTGAACCAAGTTCCCCCCATTCACCGTGATTCTAGAGACCCTAATTGGAGGTAAACCAATTGAACTGTGGACATTGCTCAACCGCTTATCCTACCAAGGAACTGCAATACTGCGGATTGCCGAGCCGCTTAAATTAACCTTGGATACATCTGCGGTAACTATTAATGTCGACCTTCCACTACTAATTGGGTCCACGGACTTTTGAAGGGGACTATATCATAGGAACAGGTCCTATTTTCTCCACTATTGCTTGATCTATACATAAGGGAGTTTTTATTTCAAAATCCACTTATTAGGGTATTTTTAACAATTAATATTGTTCATGTTATTCCATATGGATGCTATATTGATTTTTATTATGAATTAAATATGCAATTTGACCTACGTATCTCATCTATGACCTATTAGCGCTATCTTATTCGAATGTTTATTGTGTGTGAGGTCTGACCAACCTCTGTATATAGCTGCTGTGCTGAACCTCCCCAATCAGCGCCTGGAGAGATTTACTACTTGGTAGGTTCTCTTTTCTTTACATTCCATACATGTACTGTTGTATGTAACATATATGCAGGCTTCCTTACCCGAGGATTAGCAGCCACAGCACACAGCACTCAGGATGTCTATCTTTGGTAATCCCACCCCCAGACGCCCGTGAAACCAGACAATAGGAGTCTGGGGGTGGGCTTAGTGAAGACAGGCTGAGCATTGTGTGCCTGTGTCCAATGTGTGCTGCAGCTACTGATCTACCTACTGTAGATACAGTACACCCAGAGATCTCAGCTGCCATTTCTATAATAATAATAATAATAATAATAATAATAATGATATTTATATAGCACTTTTCTACTAATACAGATGGAGGGGTTCACTACGGCTGGCCGGCGGTCGGGCTCCCGGCGACCAGCATACCGGCGCCGGGAGCCCGACCGCTGGCTTACCGACAGCGTGGCGAGCGCAAATGAGCCCCTTGCGGGCTCGCTGCGCTCGCCACGCTACGGGCACGGTGGCGCGCTACGCGCGCCACACTATTTTATTCTCCCTCTATGGGGGTCGTGGACCCCCACGAGGGAAAATAAGTGTCGGTATGCCGGCTGTCGGGCTCCCGGCGCCGGTATACTGAGCGCCGGGAGCCCGACCGCCGGCATACAGAAGACCACCCCAGATGGAGCCATGCTAATCGTGGTTCCATATGCGACTAGGTGCACCCCAACAGGATTGAACGGGACGCACGTGCGTCGTAGACATGCACACGCTCTATTCACTTTGAATGGGAGCGTCTGTGTACGCTCGGCGGCGGGCCAAGGTGCCGGCACGCCTAGGCACAGCGCTCGGCCCTGCCTGCAATGCAGCCACGCTCAATGAGCGTGGCTCCTTCTGTAGGACTCAAAGTGCTTTGTCAAAATACAAAACAAGCTTAACAGTGGATATTAGTGACATGCGCGAGGTAACAGGAAAGTATTTAGTCTGTTTTTGAAGGATTGTAGAGTGGTGGCTTTTTGCACTGTGGGGAGAAGAAAGTTCCATAGAGTCGGAACCACAAAGTTGAAAGCTCAACCCCCAGATGAATTCTGGGAGATTCTAGGTACTGTTAGCAGTCCTTCATCTACAGATCGTACTATTTTAGTGGGACAGTATGGAAACAGAAGTTGCTTCACGTACCTTTGACCCTGGTCGTGTAGGGCTTTGAAAGTGAGTAACCCAAGCTTGAAAAAGATTCGCCATTTTACAGGTAACCAGTGAAGGGAGTAGCGATTGGGTGCTATGTGGCTGGAACGGGGGTTGATTGGTTAATAGTCTGGCAGCTGCATTTTGTACCACCTGCAAGCAGTTCATTTTTTTGGCTGGGAGACTAAGGTAAAGAGCATTGAAGTACTTTAGGCGTGATGACATGAATGCATGTATGACTTTAGGCAGATCTTCTGATGGAATTAAGTGCTTGATTCTGGCTATGTTCCTCAGATGATAGAATGAGGATTTGATTGTGGCTGACACCTGATGTTTAAGTGATGTTTAATTTTCTGTTAACTATATTTGCAGGTAGCTTCAGTGTTCCACCTTGGTGATATTTCTGGCCTCCCTGGTGGCTCCAGCACCATAGGGAACACATGTCTTTACTCTGATTTCTCCAGCAATATGATGCTAAAACTGAGCACACAGCTACTCTGAGCTGGCAGGTTGGCAGATGGGTGTCCTTCAGGGTTGGACTGTGCCCACAGGGATACAGGGGAAACCCGTGGTGGGCCATACTACCTGGGGTCCCTCACTTTCTCTGAGAATGCGCAGTGTGTATTTCTATGACTGAGTTTTCTCCTGTCCTGAGCAATCTCAGACTACACCCACTACTCTGCCGCTGCCTCAGCATCACTGATTGTTGGGCCTTTCTATCATGACTTGGCATAGCCATTGTTTGGTGATTGTGTTGCCACTTCTGTGCCTGTTGTTTCATTTCCTGGCCTTTAGCTTGATCCTGACCTTGCTGATCTTGGCTTGCTTTTGGCCTCTTCTCCTTAGTTGATCCTCTGGCTTAGCCTGGCTCTGCTCCGGACCCTGACTCTTCCTCACCATTAACTCCTGTAATATAAGTGACATATTCCCTACATTGATAACTTACAACATACACAAATCTTATTTATCTATTCTTCAGCAAGCCAATGCTTAGTAAAACATTTGATTATTATATCAAGTATGAATTATTATTTTTTAAATAAAGATAGTTGGCAAAAAGTGGGTTGTTCAAATTCTTTTATTGAAGTGACTAAAAAACAGAATGTCCTGTTATGCTGTTTTAATATGAATGGCGGATAAGTCTGAAAGACCCAATTCTGGGGCTGGTGGCTCCCCAGTCGGTGTATCTCCGGTACTCCCCAGGCTTCAGATAAAACTGGCGTCCTCTGTAGTTGGGCTCCTCATAGAACATCCAGTATCCGTCTTGTACATGGGCGGAGTGGATGTCATGGTTGCGGAACCTCTCAAAGACATGAGGACAGTCTTCTGTGAACTCCATCATCTGACCTCGGAAGTCTTCTTTCTCATAGATCCTGACTCTGAATGATCCCTGGTGCTGGGATAAAAAGTTTCAGAATGTCAATACAGTAGCCATATATATTTTCAACAATATTAACAGTTATTGTATTTATCTTCCTAATCTGTATCAAGTCAGAGTATGTATCAACTTTATTCTGCAGTTGTATTAGGTTCTATAGTGAATATTCTGTGGTGAAGACCTGATCACTCCTGTAGTGCATGCTACCCCATGATGAAGCCACTGTAAGTGGGCATGGTCTGACCACGGGAATCCTGGAGGAGTGCTAAGTCCCGGCCTCCACACATACACTGGAATATTGTGTACACACTTGGTTTATGCCTTGAGCCTACACCAGATTGGCACAAGGGGACCCACGGCCATCGCATTCCTGGCAATGTGGACTTGTGTACCCCTATGTGGGGGAAAATGTAGCTGACCCCACACATCCAGAAGTAACAGGGGATAACATCTCATTGGCTATAAAGTGACTTAATGGTGTTGTATATCTTGTCATTTGAACTATGCTGTATTGTATCAGAGCCAGCCCTAACCAATATGATGCCCTAGGCAAGATTTTGGCTGGTGCCCCCTAGCACCGCCACTAGTTCTGCAGGAGATAATGGCATGAGTCAGCTGGCAGCTCTGCTAATGTCGGGCGCCTTTTGTTTATAAAAATGCATCTTATTTGCATTACTATGTGGCTAGGATGCACATGCAGCTTCTGCTGATTAAAATGATATGCAGCATGCCTATATTATGTGTGTGACTGCGGCTGTATCTGCATATGAAATGCTATATTACAGTGGTTTCCAGGACTACACTGCAACGTAGCATTTTGTATGCAGATACAGCCGCAGTCACACAGAATATAGGCATGCCGCATATCATTTTAATCAGCAGAAGCTGCTGGTGCCCCTAAGCATACCAAATGCCCTAGGCAACTGCCTAGTTTGCCTATGCCTAAGGCCGGCTCTGTATTGTATGTACTGTACAATTGTATATATCTCAAAGCTATATTTGAGAAGTAAAAGACTTTGCTCTATGTATGTGATCATGATAACAGAAAGAAAGAACAACTGAGGCGTTTGTGTGACAGCTGGTTCCTCGGTCTATACTGGTCATAGTACAGGAGAAAATTTAATGATAAGACTCTTAAGAATATTTGAGGGCCACAGATCTCACATTATCAGACGTAATCAAAAGAGCTTAAAGAGGCAAATACTGTATCATATCCCAATGAGATCAGCCATAAATGATCAGTAGCACACTTTAATTATTAGTTCCTCAGTACTATCAGGCATAAGTAGAACGTCCATAAATCTTACTGTGTCTATGGGGTCTATTTACTAAGCCTTGGAAGGAGATAAAGTATCAGCCAATCAGCTCCTAACTGCCATGTCACAGGCTGGGTTTGAAAAATGACAGTTAGGAGCTGATTGGTTGGTACTTTATCTCTGTCTACTTTATCTCCACCCAAGGCTTAGTAAATAGACCCCTTAGTGTTATGGGAGATAGTTATCAAAGCTTGGAGAGAAATAAAGTGGAAGGAATATCAACCAACCAGCTCCTACCTGTCATTGTTCTAGCACAGCATGTTTAAATGACAGACGCTAATTGATTGGTACTTTATCTCTCTCATCTTTATTTTTCTAGAAGCTTTGATAAATTTGCCCTTACTGTAGATTTTAATGGACTGGTATAAGGAAAAAAACATATTTATTAATTACCTGGGGGCTCAGACGACAGGACTTTATAGAGTCATTGTAACCCAGCCACTGCTGGAAGTCGGGGTACTCCCCTCTATGCAGGAAGTACTGGTGCCCCCTGTAGTTGGGGTGCTCATACAGGATCCAGTTTCCGCTCTCCACACGGATGGAGTTACAGCGTCTGAAGTATGAGGACATGTCTGGGCACTCAGAGTTACACTCATAGGAGCGGCCCTGGAAGTTCCTGTCCTCGTAGAAGATGATCTGTCACAGAAAATATATTTACATTTCCATAATTTTTAAAACCTTTACATAGCATACATACTGTATATAGCATACACACTGGATATAGCATACATACTATATATAGCATACATACTATATATAGCATGCATACTGTATATAGCATACATACTGTATAAAGCATACATACTGTATAATATTTGTGTAGTAATAGATTCTCAAGTCAGACTATTGCCACTTTACGACAAATCAATTTTTTGTTATTTTAACATTTTTAATTCACAAATTAATATTTTCTAATTCCCATTGCAATTACAAGTGTGAAATACTGTACGTTTTAAAATAATTCATTGCAAAAACAGGTACACTATAAATGATATATTACCTTTCCCATGTTGCCACCTTAGATGTGTCCAAATGAACTGTGCATCCAGGATCCGGGGAAAGAGAGGCTTATATACCGCCGTTTCCATTCGTAGGCAAAATGTGGAGCTTTTTTGTTTTTGTTGCACACTGACCTGTGTTATCTATGTAACTATTAACCTTGTGTGTTCACTGGATCTATTATCTCAAAGCATTGTACAGAAAGCTACATACTCCTGTAGTTGAAACATCAGCTCTATGAATGCTTCCAATTATTGTGTTTTATGAACAGAGCATTTTCATTTAGTGAGGTTTGCTAAAACTAAAACTCATACAATTCTTTTGTTTCTTCTGTTTCCCTAAATTTCCAGTGTATGGCAGTCACACTCCATCTAATGTACGGCAGTCACACTCCATCTAATGTACGGCAGTCACACTCCATCTAATGTACGGCAGTCACACTCCATCTAATGTACGGCAGTCACATTCCATCTAATGTACAGGAGTCACACTCCATCTAACGGACGGCAGTCACACTCCATCTAACGTACGGCAGTCACACTCCATCTAATGTACGGCAGTCACACTCCATCTAATGTACGGCAGTCACACTCCATCTAATGTACGGCAGTCACACTCCATCTAATGTACGGCAGTCACACTCCATCTAATGTACGGCAGTCACACTCCATCTAATGTACGGCAGTCACACTCCATCTAATGTACGGCAGTCACATTCCATCTAATGTACAGGAGTCACACTCCATCTAACGGATGGCAGTCACACTCCATCTAACGTACGGCAGTCACACTCCATCTAATGTACGGCAGTCACACTCCATCTAATGTACGGCAGTCACATTCCATCTAATGTACAGGAGTCACACTCCATCTAACGGACGGCAGTCACACTCCATCTAACGTACGGCAGTCACACTCCATCTAATGTACGGCAGTCACACTCCATCTAATGTACGGCAGTCACACTCCATCTAATGCACGGGAGTCACACTCCATCTAATGCACGGCAGTCACACTCCATCTAATGTACGGCAGTCACACTCCATCTAATGTACGCCAGTCACACTCCATCTAATGCACGCCAGTCACACTCCATCTAATGCACGGCAGTCACACTCCATCTAATGTACGGCAGTCACACTCCATCTAACGGACGGCAGTCACACTCCATCTAATGTATGGCAGTCACACTCCATCTAACGTACGGCAGTCACACTCCATCTAATGTACGGCAGTCACACTCCATCTAACGTACGGCAGTCACACTCCATCTAATGTACGGCAGTCACACTCCATCTAATGTACGGCAGTCACACTCCATCTAATGTACGGCAGTCACACTCCATCTAATGTACGGAAGTCACACTCCATCTAATGTACGGAAGTCACACTCCATCTAATGTATGGCAGTCACACTCCATCTAATGTAGGGGAGTCACACTCCATCTAATGTACGGCAGTCACACTCCATCTAATGTACGGCAGTCACACTCCATCTAATGTACAGCATTCACACTCCATCTAATGTACGGCAGTCACACTCCATCTAATGTACGGCAGTCACACTCCATCTAATGTACGGCAGTCACACTCCATCTAATGTACGGCAGTCACACTCCATCTAATGTACAGGAGTCACACTCCATCTAATGTACGGCAGCCACACTCCATCTAATGTACGGCAGTCACACTCCATCTAATGTACGGCAGTCACACTCCATCTAATGTACGGAAGTCACACTCCATCTAAAGTATGGCAGTCACACTCCATCTAATGCACGCCAGTCACACTCCATCTAATGTACGGCAGTCACACTCCATCTAATGCACGCCAGTCACACTCCATCTAATGCACGCCAGTCACACTCCATCTAATGCACGCCAGTCACACTCCATCTAATGTACGGCAGTCACACTCCATCTAATGTACGGCAGTCACACTCCATCTAACGTACGGCAGTCACACTCCATCTAACGTACGGCAGTCACACTCCATCTAACGTACGGCAGTCACACTCCATCTAACGTACGGCAGTCACACTCCATCTAATGTACGGCAGTCACACTCCATCTAATGTACGGCAGTCACACTCCATCTAACGTACGGCAGTCACACTCCATCTAACGTACGGCAGTCACACTCCATCTAATGTACGGCAGTCACACTCCATCTAATGTATGGCAGTCACACTCCATCTAACGTACGGCAGTCACACTCCATCTAATGTATGGCAGTCACACTCCATCTAATGTACAGGAGTCACACTCCATCTAATGTACGGCAGTCACATTCCATCTAATGTACAGAAGTCACACTCCATCTAATGTATGGCAGTCACACTCCATCTAATGCACGCCAGTCACACTCCATCTAATGCACGCCAGTCACACTCCATCTAATGTACGGCAGTCACACTCCATCTAATGTACGGCAGTCACACCCCATCTAATGTACGGCAGTCACACTCCATCTAATGTACAGGAGTCACACTCCATCTAATGTACGGCAGCCACACTCCATCTAATGTACGGGAGTCACACTCCATCTAACGTACGGCAGTCACACTCCATCTAATGTACGGCAGTCACACTCCATCTAACGTACGGCAGTCACACTCCATCTAACGTACGGCAGTCACACTCCATCTAACGTACGGCAGTCACACTCCATCTAACGTACGGCAGTCACACTCCATCTAATGTACGGCAGTCACACTCCATCTAATGTACGGCAGTCACACCCCATCTAATGTACGGCAGTCACACCCCATCTAATGTACAGGAGTCACACTCCATCTAATGTACGGCAGCCACACTCCATCTAATGTACGGCAGTCACACTCCATCTAATGTACGGCAGTCACACTCCATCTAATGTACGGAAGTCACACTCCATCTAATGTACGGAAGTCACACTCCATCTAATGTACGGAAGTCACACTCCATCTAATGTACGGCAGTCACACTCCATCTAATGTACGGCAGTCACACTCCATCTAATGTACGGCAGTCACACTCCATCTAATGTACGGCAGTCACACTCCATCTAATGTACGGGAGTCACACACCATCTAATGTACGGCAGTCACACTCCATCTAACGTATGGCAGTCACACTCCATCTAACGTACGGCAGTCACACTCCATCTAACGAACGGCAGTCACACTCCATCTAACAAACGGCAGTCACACTCCATCTAACGTACGGCAGTCACACTCCATCTAACAAACGGCAGTCACACTCCATCTAACGTACGGCAGTCACACTCCATCTAACGAACGGCAGTCACACTCCATCTAACAAACGGCAGTCACACTCCATCTAACGTACGGCAGTCACACTCCATCTAACGTACGGCAGTCACACTCCATCTAACGTACGGCAGTCACACTCCATCTAACGGACGGCAGTCACACTCCATCAAATGTACGGCAGTCACACTCCATCTAACGGACGGCAGTCACACTCCATCTAACGGACGGCAGTCACACTCCATCAAATGTACGGCAGTCACACTCCATCTAACGGACGGCAGTCACACTCCATCTAACGGACGGCAGTCACACTCCATCAAATGTACGGCAGTCACTCTCCATCTAATTTAAAAATACAATTTGGTGGTTACAGTGATTAGGCGCAAACCGCAAATGACAAACTGAACAATAACAGAATATGGATTGGGAATTCAAAATTATACAACATCCATAAATTAGATAATGGGGTACATTCCTTAACAGTACTTGAATTCAGGCGTGTAGAGAGACCTCTGATTTCCTTATGGATAAGCGGACACTTGTTGTCGGGATCTCCAGTTGTCAAATGTCATAAAAAACAAGAGGTATAGAACGTCTCGTGTAACACAGTTTTATTTCTTTTTCCACAACAAGTTTTTTTTCCACTTAAAAAAACATCTAAAACATGTCTCCTTATCAATAAAAACCAGAGCACATGCAGTTGGTACACAGCGTAACTGAGTGTAGAGATAGATAATTACCAGATGGTTAGAGGAAACAAAGTCCTCGTTATGGCAAGTTCTTATGTACCAGTCAGCCTCCCGGGAAATGGCGTTCTGGGTTTTGCGGCAAACACTTCTCCACAGACAGCAAGATGTGACCTCCAACTGCGCCGACGCGTTTCAGGCCTTACTAGGCCCTTTTTCAAGGCAGATGTGCTCTCTCCTAAGATTTAGCCCCTTTTATTCCTAGACCAATGTCCACACACTGTAAACATCAGCATCGATGATTGCAAGTCCAAAACTCATTAAATGAGAAAGATCACTGTGCAGTATGTTTTTGTAATGGGGAACCTCTCAAGATATTGATTCTTCCGTCACAGGCAGTGTCTTGAGTCAGAATTCACTATTCGTGTAGAAGATCACATGGTCTGGAAGCCATCTTAAAATAATATGCATTAGGATGGTTTAATTCTGGATTCCTTACTTTGCGACTGCAGTGTTTGGCTACTTCAGCATTATATACAACGTACTCTGCAATCCGTGTCACTGGTCGGAAGGAAGGAGAGGTCCCTTGCTGGTGTGTATTTTCGGCGGTTTAGCTGCAGCTGTCGCTGGGCCGCGATCAGTATCTCTGCTCCTGTCCCCTATGCGGTGCGGCTGTGACCGGAGCTTTCTTCCGGATGGTACCACGTGAACGTACGTCACGTCTGGCTGTACTGCCTCTCTGGCAGTCACACCCATCTAATGTACGGTAGTCACACCCCATCTAATGTACGGCAAGTCATACCCCATCTAATGTACGGCAGTCACACTCCATCTAATGTACGGCAGTCACACCCCATCTAATGTACAGCATTCACACCCCATCTAATGTACGGCAGTCACACTCCATCTAATGTACGGCAGTCACACTCCATCTAATGTACGGCAGTCACACTCCATCTAATGTACGGCAGTCACACTCCATCTAATGTACGGCAGTCAAACTCCATCAAATGTACGGGAGTCACACTCCATCCAATGTACAGGAGTCACACTCCATCTAATGTACGACAGTCACACTCCATCTAATGTACGGCAGTCACACTCCATCTAATGTACGGCAGTCACACTCCATCTAATGTACGGCAGTCACACTCCATCTAATGTACGGCAGTCACACTCCATCTAATGTACGGGAGTCACACTCCATCTAATGTATGGCAGTCACACTCCATCTAATGTACGGCAGTCACACTCCATCCAATGTACGGCATTCACACTCCATCCAATGTACGGAAGTCACACTCCATCTAATGTACGGCAGTCACACTCCATCTAATGTACGGAAGTCACACTCCATCAAATGTGCGGCAGTCACACCCCATCTAATGTACAGCATTCACACCCCATCTAATGTACGGCAGTCACACTCCATCTAATGTACGGCAGTCAAACTCCATCAAATGTACGGGAGTCACACTCCATCCAATGTACAGGAGTCACACTCCATCTAATGTACGACAGTCACACTCCATCTAATGTACGGCAGTCACATTCCATCTAACGTACGGCAGTCACACTCCATCTAATGTACGGCAGTCACACTCCATCTAATGTACGGCAGTCACACTCCATCTAATGTACGGCAGTCACACTCCATCTAATGTACGGCAGTCACACTCCATCTAATGTACGGCAGTCACACTCCATCTAATGTACGGCAGTCACACTCCATCTAATGTACGGGAGTCACACTCCATCTAATGTATGGCAGTCACACTCCATCTAATGTACGGCAGTCACACTCCATCCAATGTACGGCATTCACACTCCATCCAATGTACGGAAGTCACACTCCATCTAATGTACGGCAGTCACACTCCATCTAATGTACGGAAGTCACACTCCATCTAATGTACGGCAGTCACACCCCATCTAATGTACGGCAGTCACACCCCATCTAATGTACAGCATTCACACCCCATCTAATGTACGGCAGTCACACTCCATCTAATGTACGGCAGTCAAACTCCATCAAATGTACGGGAGTCACACTCCATCCAATGTACGGGAGTCACACTCCATCTAATATACGACAGTCACACTCCATCTAATGTACGGCAGTCACATTCCATCTAACGTACGGCAGTCACACTCCATCTAATGTACGGCAGTCACACTCCATCTAATGTACGGCAGTCACACTCCATCTAATGTACGGCAGTCACACTCCATCTAATGTACAGCAGTCACACTCCATCTAATGTACGGGAGTCACACTCCATTTAATGTACGGCAGTCACACTCCATCTAATGTACGGGAGTCGCACTCCATCTAATGTACGGGAGTCGCACTCCATCTAATGTACGGGAGTCGCACTCCATCTAATGTACGGGAGTCACACTCCATCTAATGTACGGGAGTCACACTCCATCTAATGTACGGCATTCACACCTCATTTAATGTACAGGAGTCACACTCCATCTAATGTACGACAGTCACACTCCATTTAATGTACAGCATTCACACCCCATCTAATGTATGGCAGTCACACACCATCTAATGTATGGCAGTCACACACCATCTAATGTACGGCAGTCACACACCATCTAATGTGCAGCATTCACACCCCATCTAATGTACGACAGTCACACCCCATCTAATGTATGGCAGTCACACCCCATCTAATGTATGGCAGTCACACTCCATCTAATGTACGGGAGGCACACCCCATCTAATGTATGGCAGTCACACCCCATCTAATGTACGGGAGTCACACTCCATCTAATGTACGGCAGTCACACCCCATCTAATGTACGGCAGTCACACCCCATCTAATGTATGGCAGTCACACACCATCTAATGTACGGGAGTGACCCACCATCTAATGTACGGGAGTCACACTCCATCTAATGTACGGGAGTCACACTCCATCTAATGTACGGGAGGCACACCCCATCTAATGTATGGCAGTCACACCCCATCTAATGTACGGGAGTCACACTCCATCTAATGTACGGCAGTCACACCCCATCTAATGTACGGCAGTCACACCCCATCTAATGTATGGCAGTCACACACCATCTAATGTACGGGAGTGACACTCCATCTAATGTACGGGAGTCACACTTCATCCACACAGTAGTCAGTTAATATTCATCTGTCAATGTCAGCAATTTGGCGCAGCATTTTTTCTTATAGTAGAACACAATACTATAGAAACAGTGCTAGTGACGAAAGATTGATTGATCTCTTATACCAGATGGAATGGATTTTAATATCTATGTAATTATCCTTATTTAATGTTTATATTTATAATATAAGAACACACAAAAAAACCTAAATGATTAATAATAAAATATTGATACAAAATGTATAAATACAATTTCAGAAACACATGCACTTGTCCTCAAATGATATCCATATGGATAAACAGCAAATAATCTCCAGTCCTGTTCCTACAGTATAATGACCTTCCAATAATAAACGTGAATGCTCCTTTGGAAGCAATCAATGTCCAATGTATAATTACCAAACTCTCCATGAATAGGGTCCTGGAATTAGCAGAATGTTCATGCATGGATATTGGGGTCCCCTGGAGTCTGTATATTACAGCTGAATCTTCTGATGATGGCAAACATGTCCACTTGTCTTGGTGGAATTAAAGGTTGGAGGTCTCATTCAGGTTGCAATGGATACAATGTGCATCCCAGTAGGTCAGATAATTATGGCATGTGCAGGCACCAAACGTGTTTTGCTCTGTCCCCCACAGCTTTGTCAAAGGTGACATGGGGGTGTCCAGGGCTGACTATTTATACCTTAGCCAATATGGCTGCTAATTGGTTCACCTGTCTGATAATCTGTTTTCACCTATGTACCTATCTTCAATATCTCGGCCCCCTGCTTTCAAACTTCTCCTCACTCTCAAATTCAACGCCACGCTCTGGGATCTCCATTCTGATACCATGACGCTCTCTTCTTCGAATTCTCCCTTGACCCCTACCTGGCACAACCCACTAATTCCTCCTGGATTTTCTGGCATAAGATTCCATAACTGGACTCGGGCTGGGTTTAAATTTCCTGCAGATTTTTCTGACCAGGGTCAATGGTTATCCCTACCTTATCTACAACAAAAAAAATCCATCCCAGGTACTTAACCCTTTCTTCAAATCAACCATTTTTTACTCTCCCTAGCCCTGTTCTCTGTTCTCCGTGCCCTTACCCCTCTTGAGAGTTTGTGTAAACACAGTCAATTATCTAAGGGCTTGATCTCTCAACTCTACGCCTTCCTTTAAGATGCCAGTCTCCCTTAGACCCCATGAGATTGCCTGGGAATGTGACCTCGGCCCTCCTCCGGATGACGAAGCCTGGGATGACATGAGACTGGGGATTGTTAAAAGTTTAAATTGCTACCAAAATTACAGAAACTGCATACAAAGTTTACTATTTCTGGTACTATATAACCTGATAGAGTTAATAAAATGTTCCCATCCTCTTCTTCTGACTGTTGGCGTGATTGTAGCTGCATGGATACTATGGTCCGTGTATGGTGGACCTATCCGAATATTGTCCCTTTTGGGACTTGGTTTATGGACTTCTAAACTCTCTTTTTGAGGCCCTGGTTGAAATGGACCCCTGGATATTTTTGTTGTTTTATCCTCCGCCAGGTCTCAACAAATATTCCAAAAAGTTGACCACGCATATTTTGGTGGTGGCAAAGTCTCTGATCACTTTCAATTGGAAACATGTTTCTTCCCCATTAATTTCTGCACTTGAAATCCAAATCTGGCATGTCACAGCCAGGGAAGTAATAGCTTACTACCTCTACGATCCTGGCCAAGTATTTACTCAAGTTTGGGCTCCCTGGTTGCCAACTAAGTATAGATCCTCATCCTCTTTGTCCTAAGTACTAGTAGACCCATGGACTGACTGACATCCTACTCCTTCCTCTTTTTTTGTTGTGTTTTTATACCTTTGGTGGTTATTGTGTATTCATTCTTTAAAATGCCCCCCCCCCCCCCTTGCCCTAGCCTCCCAATCATCCCTCCCCCTCCGTCAATCACTTGACTTTTTGCGTTAACCCTTTTTGTTTGTTTGTTATTATACTTACAATATAGTCTGTATTGGGCTTATGTGCCCTCTTTTTCTTTATCTGTGTTTATTTTGACCATTTAAAATAAAGAATTGTAAAAAAAATAAAATAACCCGGGCTGTCAATAAAGGAACTTTTACTAATGTATCATCCAAAAAAGGTCAATCTAAAGTTTCGTGATATGTTGATGCCCTTTTATGTATTTATTTAAGACAATTTGTTTTACAGGTAGCTAAAATAAAGCTGAAATGAAATGTTCATGTAACATGGAGAAGCTTGTAGTGAGGAGAGGTGTTAAAGAGCAGTATGTTACTGGGCAGAATCCAATCTTCCTGTTTTCCAGGGAGGCTTCATGCTGTATCCCAAGATGGCTTCCGAGATCTTTACTGAGCATGTGCAGGGGCCATCTTTTAATGTGTGAGACTGTAACGTGTGACATGGTGGGACACAGGAGTATCCTGCTTAGTACCTATTAGAGACCTGGTTAGTACCTGCTATAAAACTATTGCAGCATCCCTGCACTACTACCTGTTTGCAATATACACTCACTGGCTGGGGAGATGTATGAAATCCTTATCTGTTCAAGTTCCACTTCATCACCAGTGTACATGTAACAGTGAGTACATCTGTACTTGTTATCTATCAATAAACATTCACCACTAGTTATGTAACTGGGCTATTCGTAGTTTGAGTCATCTGCTGGTGTGTGCCTATATATCTCTGCAGTAACAGCGTCTGCACACATTTCCAATATAGAGAAGGACATCCACTCACATAGACTGAGAAGTTGTGGAATAAAGCTTAAATATCTGTCAGAAATCTAGCCTGAAATCCATAAAAGACAAGGACCTCATTAGGAAGGCCACCCTGTGCAGTCACATGTATTCCTGGGTTCACTGATGCTATTAATTAAATCTAGTATTCGCCTATGATCGGATAAGGTCATACAGTATTAATTACTAGTTACGACTTTTTAGGGATGACCATGAATTTTCCACTTGTTGCAGAATCATAGATCTCGCCTTATAGGACTGATATAAAAAGATCTACAGATCTTGGAAGTGAGAAATTGAGGACCATAGAAAGTGGGAGGACCATATGGGCCTCAGAGCAGAGGACACCTTCATTCTCCATAGATTGTCCACCATTGCCTCCAGAGAGATTTAGCATTTGGGAGAAACATCAACTTCAGGCAGCGTGAAATTACTATTATAGACAGGATACCTTATGAGGCTGTCAATGAGGAACCCAATGGCTGTACCTTTAGTAGATAAAGCAGCAGAGACAGACTGGTACAGGTTGAGTATCACATATCCAAAATGCTTGGGACCGGAAGTACTTTGGATTTTGGTATATACCGTATTTTGGAATATTTGGTTATGGGATACTCAACCTGTACTCCTGCAGAGTATATTTGGTATACAGTATTTGCTAGATGCACAGAGAACAGCATGCACAGCAGGAATGCACATTATAATTATTATTATTATTATTATTATTATTATATATAATGCATCACAATATGTGTGTACTATTTGTGGTATACACAAGTTGTATAATAGTAGACACCAGTAGAATCAGCATATGATGTGGGTCACACAGTAAGACGTAACCAGGAAATCAGGGTTATTGTAGAGTGACAATGTACAGCCGTACTTACGGTAATCACAGAGATGTAGGGGAACATACAGAGGACATCAGGTCATGTATAGATGTAACAGGAAATCAGGGTTATTGTAGAGTGACAATGTACAGCCGTACTTACGGTAATCACAGAGTTGTAGTGGAACATACAGAAGACCATCAGGTCATGTATTGATGTAACCAGGAAATCAGGGTTATTGTAGAGTGACAATGTACAGCCGTACTTACGGTAATCACAGAGTTGTAGTGGAACATACAGAGGACATCAGGTCATGTATAGACGTAGCCAGGAAATCAGGGTTATTGTAGAGTGACAATGTACAGCCGTACTTACGGTAATCACAGAGTTGTAGTGGAACATACAGAGGACATCAGGTCATGTATAGATGTAACAGGAAATCAGGGTTATTGTAGAGTGACAATGTACAGCCGTACTTACGGTAATCACAGAGTTGTAGTGGAACATACAGAGGACATCAGGTCATGTATAGACGTAGCCAGGAAATCAGGGTTATTGTAGAGTGACAATGTACAGCCGTACTTACGGTAATCACAGAGTTGTAGTGGAACATACAGAGGACCATCAGGTCATGTATAGATGTAACAGGAAATCAGGGTTATTGTAGAGTGACAATGTACAGCTGTACTTACGGTAATCACAGAGTTGTAGTGGAACATACAGAGGACATCAGGTCATGTATAGATGTAACAGGAAATCAGGGTTATTGTGGAGTGACAATGTACAGCCGTACTTACGGTAATCACAGAGTTGTAGTGGAACATACAGAGGACCATCAGGTCATGTATAGATGTAACAGGAAATCAGGGTTATTGTGGAGTGACAATGTACAGCCGTACTTACGGTAATCACAGAGTTGTAGTGGAACATACAGAGGACATCAGGTCATGTATAGATGTAACAGGAAATCAGGGTTATTGTGGAGTGACAATATACAGCCGTACTTACGGTAATCACAGAGTTGTAGTGGAACATACAGAGGACATCAGGTCATGTATAGATGTAACAGGAAATCAGGGTTATTGTGGAGTGACAATATACAGCCGTACTTACGGTAATCACAGAGTTGTAGTGGAACATACAGAGGACCATCAGGTCATGTATAGATGTAACAGGAAATCAGGGTTATTGTGGAGTGACAATGTACAGCCGTACTTACGGTAATCACTGAGATGTAGGGGAACATACAGAGGACATCAGGTCATGTATACATGTAGGGGCACCTTGGAGTTGATTACTAAATGTCCGCACAGTACTGTTGCGCTCCAACACTGCAGCAGGACGCCACTGGGCATGTGCAGTATCACTGTCGGCGGCCATCTTGGTAAAGGGACCTAATATCTCAACAAAGGCAACATTCAGAAAATGCTGAAGTACACTCCATTACCAACATATACACAGTACTGTACTATACTCAGGCTGTACACCAGTAGCAAGCAAGTACTGAGCATTCACATGGGGGCCTACCCTATGACTCAGAAACTCACCTGCCTGATCTCTGGGGCTGATCTCCTTATGTAGTCTTCCTTTACCTGCTGACAGCACGGTTCATCCTGATGATCCTACATCTACTGTATCTGTCAGCTCATTCAGCCAGAGACAGCGGCCAATTAACACCCAGAGCTGCCTGAGAGTAACCCACCACGATACTTCTACAGGTGACGTGCGGTGGGGTGAGGCAGGTGAGACAGAGCCTTTCCTGTCATACTAATGTATACTCCAGAGTTTTGACTACATAAAGCAGAGGCGGAACTACCGGCAGTGCAAGCAGTGCGTTGCACTGGGGCCCGCCTCTGTTCAGGGGCCCAAGCATGTAATGAGTCAAACTGACTCATTACATGCCGCTGTGCGCTGCGGGCAACCGCTGCCCGCAGCGCACAGCCGCCCGGAGAGAGAGGAGAGGAGCGGCGCGCACTGCAGCGGTACGGGGTAAGGTGGAGGACGGAGGTGAAGGAGGGAGCCGCAGCAGCGCTTTGTTACTGGTGGAGGCGCTGCTGCTGCTGCTCCTCTGCTTCACTATAGGCTGTCTCTGAGAACAGCCTATAGTGAAGCAGAGGGGCAGCAGCAGCAGTGCCTCCACCAATAACACAGCGCTGCTGCGGCTCCCTCCTCCACCTCCCTCCTCCTTCTTCTCTACTGCCCGGGAAGCTGCACAAGGAGCCTGAGCCAACAGAGAGGGTAAGTATAATTTTTCTTTCTTTCTTTCTTTCTTTCTTTCTTTCTTTCTTTCTTTCTTTCTTTCTTTCTTTCTTTCTTTCTTTCTTTCTTTCTTTCTTTCTTTCTTTCTTTCTTTCTTTCTCTTTCTTTTTTTATTTGTTGGGACTGCCTGCCGCAATGTGTAAAAAGGGGGAATCAGCCTGCCGCAATGTGTAAAAAGGGGGGACTGCCTGCCGCTATGTATAAAAATGGGGAATCTGCCTGCCGCAATGTGTAAAAAGGGGGAATCTGCCTGCCGCAATGTAAAAATGGGGAATCTGCCTGCCGCAATGTGTAAAAAGGGGGAATCAGCCTGCCGCAATGTGTAAAAATGGGGAATCTGCCTGCCGCTATGTATAAAAATGGGGAATCTGCCTGCCGCTATGTGTAAAAAGGTAGAATCTGCCTGCCGTAATGTGTAAAAAGGGCACGCTGTCTGCCGTTATGTGTAAAAAGTGTATGCTGTCTGCCGTAATGTGTAAAAAGGGCACGCTGTCTGCCGTTATGTGTAAAAAGTGTATGCTGTCTGCCGTAATGTGTAAAATGGGGACGCTGTCTGCCGTAATGTGTAAAAAGTGCACGCTGTCTGCCGCTATGTGTAACGAGGGCACGCTGTCTGCCGCTATGTGTAACGAGGGCACACTGTCTGCCATTATGTGTAAAAAGTGTATGCTGTCTGCCGTAATGTGTAAAAAGGGGATGCTGTCTGCCGCTATGTGTAACGAGGGCACGCTGTCTGCCATTATGTGTAAAAATTGTATGCTGTCTGCCGTAATGTGTAAAATGGGGACGCTGTCTGCCGTAATGTGTAAAAAGTGCACGCTGTCTGCCGCTATGTGTAACGAGGGCACGCTGTCTGCCGTTATGTGTAAAAAGTGCACGCTGTCTGCCGTTATGTGTAAAAAGGGGAATCTGTTCGCTGTAAGGTGTAAAAGGGTCTCTACCTGGTGTAGTGGTGCTACTGTGCGGCGTAATTTGAAGAATGGAGACTACTGTGCACCGTTTTATGAATTGGTATTATTTTGTGGACACACCCCTTCCCCACGAAGCCACGCCACTATGTATTTTTGCGCGCGCCTACGGCGCGCACTGCCCATGGGGTGGACTTGGATGGGATGGGGGGGGGGGCCCAAAGCATTTTGTCGCACCTGGGCCCACCGCTTGCTTGTTCCGCCACTGACATAAAGTATATGAAAAATGCAAAGAATATATTATAAATATCTTCTTTGTATTATTCTAATCATTTTTATAGTGAAAACTCTGGAATAAAAAGTCTATGACTTGTCCGTACATCTCTGATCAATACTCCCCGAATGCCCACATGTATCTACGGCTGCACCTGTGTATAATGCTCACATGTATTTACTGCTGCACCTGTATATAATGCTCACATGTATATACTGCTGCACCTGTGTATAATGTCTCTACCATTAAGCAGTTTTAGGCGGCTGCCTAGGGGCGCCAGCCCCTGGAGGGCACCACTAAATTCATCTAGCTGCTCTAGCAAAAAACTGAATGATATCTATGTATGCGGCCTCCTATTTTACACTGCGCTGGCTGCTGCTGCAGGTCTAGTCAGTTGCAGCCACCACTATCAGGCTGTACCACATGGTGCCTCAGTGCTTCCTCTGTGCCAACACATGTAACATCAAGTCACGTGAAGGCACACAGGAGGCGGATGTAACTATGGCTCCCAAGGGGCGCTCTCACAACCGCTTCTCATAGCCCTGATGCACCTCCTGCAAGGGGGTTGCAGGTTAGGGGAACCAGGTTGAAGCTTGCCTAGGGTGCAGAGAGACCTTGCACCGGCCTTGTCCACATGTATATATTGCTGCACCTGTGTATAATGCCCACATGTATATACTGCTGCACCTGTGTATAATGCCCACATGTATCTACAGCTGCACCTGTGTATAATGTCCACATGTATAAACTGCTGCACCTGTGTATAATCCCCACATGTATATAGTGCTGTATCTGTGTATAATGCTCACATGTATATACTGCTGCACCTGTGTATAATGCCCACATGTATATACTGCTGCACCTGTGTATAATGCCCACATGTATATACAGCTGCACCTGTGTATAATGTCCACATGTATATATTGCTGCACCTGTGTATAATCCCCACATCTATATAGTGCTGTACCTGTGTATAATATACACATGTATATCCTGCTGCACCTATGTATAATGCCCACGTGTATATACTGCTATAACTGTGTATAATGTCCACATGTATATCCTGCTGCACCTGTGTATAGTGTCTACATGTATATCCTGCTGTACCTGTGTATAATGTCCACATGTATAAACTGCTGCACCTGTGTATAATGTCCTCATGTGTATACTGCCTCACCTGTGTATAATGTCCTCATGTATATACTGCTGCACCTGTGTATAATGCCCACATGTATATACTGCTGCACCTGTGTATAATCCCCACATGTATATCCTGCTGTACCTCTGTATAATGTTCACATGTATAAACTGCTGCACCTGTGTATAATGTCCTCATGTATATACTGCTGCACCTGTGTATAATGTCCACATGTATATCCTGCTGCACCTGTGTATAATGTCCACATAAAACCATGGGCTCATGTATTGTGTGTAAATCTGGCTCTTGTTCTAGCCAGTGCCTCCTGAGCCATATACCTCACCGCTCGGTCCTGACTCTCATTCTGGCTATGTTCCTCAGATGATAGAATTGTTAGGCGCCGGGGTCCGCTTGTCTGCGCGGCCCGGCGCCTAGCAACTAGAGACGCCGTGCGCGTACAGCCGCCGGCTCCCTAGCAACGCTAGACGCCGGGCGCGCTGAGCCGCACGGACCCTAGCAATGGGGACGCCACTGGCGGACCGCGTTCCCCATTGCTAGGCTTTAGGAAATTAAGATATTCACCTGCTCTCTGGCCGTGCAGCAAGGCAGCTGCACGGCATTTATTCTAATCAGCCTTTAGCAGCTGATTGGAGGACACCTTGTTAAATACACTCCCAGGGCTTCTCACAGACGCCGGTAATAGCTTCCTGCATGCTGCCTTTGTTTGCTGAGAGTCTGTTTCCAGTCCTGCTGTATCCGGTCATTCCTGTCCTCAGAAGTCCGGTATTCGGGAGTTGTCATCTCATCCCAAGAGGTCGTTTGGTTCCCTGGAGTCCTGACTGATCACCGTTTTATATCCAGTGGTGTTCGTGAGTTGCGGCTCTGCCGTGTGTTGCGGCTCAGCCGCTTTACCTTTTATATTTTGTGTTTGGAGCATTTGCGGAGGGTTCTGCTTCCACAAGTCCTCTCTGGTACTCGGCGGTGCCGGGTAGGAGAATTGGACAAGTGGATATTTTGGTTGTCCTTTTCCCTGGCGGTTTCTCCGCGCATATTATAGTTTTGAGTTTGCTTAGCCCCTGGCCTGGTTGTTAGAGAGCCTCTTGTTATCACCCTGTCTCGGGTTTCCCTTTGTCTCTCATTAAGACCGGGGGGCATCGAAGTTGGGCAGACATAATCCGCCCTTCAAACGCGGCTGCCAAGGGCTCAAGAAACCATAGTCTCGCAGGGGATTTCTGACAACACGGGTGAGACAACAGAGTTAGGGCGCCAGGGGCTATTTTCCTGTCCTGCTCCCTTCCCCAGCATTCCGTTCCAGTGCTCCGGTCCTTGCCATAAGATCTCCTCTGACCAGAGTGCTGGAATCATAACATTATTACAGGCCATACCAAAACTTAAAATTAAACGGGGTTTAATTTTTTCTCATTCAGTTTTGTGAGAGTTTATTGGCCTCATGAATCCAACAGGTTTAGGGCCAAATCCTGGTCAGCTCTTAGTCAGCCAGATTCAAGAACTTACTCAGATGGTTCAGGATCTTTCTCTTCGGGTGAAGTCGCAGGAAGATCTTTTGCGAGCTTCCCCAAGGGTAGTCCCTGAACCAAAGATGCATTTGCCTGACCGTTTTTCTGGTGATAGAAAAGAGTTTTTTAATTTTAAAGAATCCTGTAAACTTTATTTTCGTTTAAGACCGACTTCCTCAGGTACTGAATCTCAGCGGGTCGGGATTATTATTTCTTTGCTCCAGGGGGATCCTCAGACCTGGGCATTTGGTTTAAGAGCAGAGGAACCGGCATTGTTGTCAGTTGACGCTTTTTTTGAGTCTTTAGGGCTCTTGTATGATGACCCTGATAGAGAGGCGTCCGCTGAAAGTCAGTTGCGCACTCTCAGACAGGGTAGAAATCCTGCGGAGGTTTATTGTACGGAGTTTCGCCGTTGGTCGAACGACTGTGGCTGGAATGACCCAGCCCTGCGCAGTCAGTTTCGCCTCGGCTTATCAGAGTCTATAAAAGACAGTCTCCTTCAGTACCCCGCTCCTGAGACTCTCGATAAACTCATGGAGCTTTCTATTAAGATTGATCGTCGTCTCAGAGAGCGGTGGGCTGAAAAAGGAGCACCTGTAAGGTCAAGTCCGTGTGTATATTCCATTCCTGAAGACGTAGAGGAGCCCATGCAGATGGGTCTCTCCCGGCTGTCTCCTGAAGAAAGAGCCAGAAGGCAAAATTCTGGTCTTTGTCTGTACTGTGGGGGTAAGGGACATTTTGCTCGTAATTGTCCGAACAAGTCGGGAAACGCTTTGACCAGGTGAATTGTGAGGGGGTTCACCTAGGTCTGCAGCTTATCTCCTCGAATAACTCCCTTTTAGTCCCAGTTAAAGTTTCCTTTGGCAGCCTCAGTTCTTCGGTGTCGGCTTTTGTTGACAGTGGAGCTGCAGGAAACTTTATGGATTTAACTTGGGCTAAGGCCTTAGGCATTCCTCAGTTACCTTTGGGTAGGTGTGTCACCATGCATGGCTTAGATGGGAGTCCGCTGTCTAATGGGATTATTTCTCTCCATACACCCCCTGTACTACTTACAGTAGGAGCTCTACATTCCGAGAAAATCGAGTTCTTTCTTACACATTGCCCAGCAGTTCCAGTTGTTCTGGGTCACTCTTGGCTGGCCTTTCATAATCCCACCATTGATTGGCGGTCGGGGGAGATTTCACAATGGGGTACTTTTTGTGATAAGGAATGTATCACGTTTCCAGTCAGAGTAGCAGCTATCATTCCAGAACTCATTCCGGTGGAATACCAAGAGTTTGCTGATGTTTTCTCCAAAGGCAATGCGGACATTCTGCCTCCCCATCGGCCTTATGATTGTACTATTGAGTTAATTCCTGGTGCCGCATTGCCAAAGGGAAGATTATATGCATTATCCGGGCCAGAAACTGCGGCTATGAATGATTATGTAAAGGAGAGCCTTGAGAAAGGATTTATTAGACCATCAAAATCTCCTTTAAGTGCAGGCTTCTTCTTTGTGGAGAAAAAGGATGGCTCGCTTAGACCTTGCATTGATTTTAGAGCCCTGAATAAGATCTCAGTTAAAAACACCTATCCTTTGCCGTTGAATTCTGTACTCTTTGATCAGTTACGTTCTGCTGTGATTTTTTTCTAAAATTGACCTTAGAGGAGCGTACAACCTCATCCGAATTAAATTTGGAGATGAGTGGAAAACGGCCTTCAGTACTCAGTCGGGTCACTACGAATACCTGGTGATGCCGTTCGGCCTGTCCAATGCTCCGGCAGTTTTTCAAGACCTCATTAACGATGTGCTCCGTGACTTCCTAGGGAAATTCGTGGTCGTTTACTTAGACGACATCCTGATTTTTTCTGAATCAATGGAACAACATGTTACCCAGGTGCGTCTGGTTCTTCAAAAGTTACGTGAGAATCATTTATATGCCAAGCTGGAGAAGTGTGAGTTTCATGTCACGGAAGTATCTTTTTTAGGGTACATAATTTCCCCTCAGGGATTTTCCATGGAACCAAAGAAACTCCAGGCCATCCTTAGTTGGGCGCAACCCACCAATTTAAAAGCAATTCAGCGCTTTTTAGGGTTTGCGAATTATTATAGGAGGTTCATTCATTCTTTTTCTGACCTGGTTGCTCCCATTGTAGCTCTGACAAAGAAAGGAGCGGATCCTACCAACTGGTCGCGTGAAGCTGAGTTGTCCTTCCGGGCCTTGAAACAAGCCTTTGTCTCGGCTCCAGTCCTCAGACATCCTAATCCGGAATTGCCCTTTGTGGTGGAGGTTGATGCCTCGGAGGTTGGAGTGGGGGCTATCCTTTCTCAAAAGGATCCGGAGTCTCTGGAGTTACATCCTTGTGCCTTTATGTCCAGGAAATTCTCCTCCGCTGAATCCAACTATGACGTTGGTAATCGGGAGTTACTGGCGGTAAAGTGGGCTTTCGAGGAGTGGAGGCATTGGCTGGAGGGAGCAAAACATACTATTTCGGTATTGACTGACCATAAGAACCTGCAATACATTGAATCGGCTAAGCGGCTTAATGCCCGGCAGGCACGTTGGGCATTATTTTTTACGCGTTTCAAATTTATAATCACTTTCAGGCCTGGTTCCAAGAATACTAAGGCTGATACCCTGTCACATAGCTTTCTTCCGGTTCACAATAACAATCCTGTTACCCCCATACTTCCATCTTCGGTCATCTGGGCGGGCCTCACACAAGATTTATTTACCCAGTTAAAACAGCTTCAACACCAAGCTCCTAGAATTACTCCTGCTGGTCGTCTTTACGTCCCTGAGTTTTTGAGAGCTACTGTTTTAACGGAATTCCATGATAACAAAGTTTCAGGGCATCCAGGAGTCTCTAAGACATTGGAGTTAGTCTCTCGCTCAGTATGGTGGCCTGGTCTTTCTAAAGACGTCAAGGAATTTGTTTATTCATGTCAGGTTTGTGCACAGCATAAGGTTCCCCGTTCCTTGCCCATCGGGCAACTTATGCCCTTAAATGTTCCTCTCAGGCCGTGGTCTCATATTTCCATGGATTTTGTGGTTGACCTTCCCCTTTCAGCCGGATTCCGAGTCATATGGGTGGTAGTGGACCGTTTTAGTAAAATGGCTCATTTTATTGCTCTTCCCCGATTGCCTTCTGCCCAAGGGTTGGCAGTTTTGTTTCTCCGCCATGTATTCAGGCTTCATGGGTTGCCTACTGATATTGTTTCTGATCGGGGTCCACAATTCATCGCACAATTCTGGAAATGTTTTTGTGCCTCATTGAAGATGAAATTGTTGTTAACATCCGGTTACCACCCACAATCCAACGGGCAAACCGAACGAGTTAACCAATCATTGAAACAATATTTGCGCTTGTATTCAGCCAAACTCCAGAATGATTGGTCCGAGTTTCTTCCGTTGGCTGAATTTGCTTACAATAATTCTTGTCATTCCTCCACTAAAGAGTCTCCATTCTTTTCAGTTTTTGGTTTTCACCCCAGAGCTAATTCTTTTTTTCATCATTCCTCAGTCTCCTCGCTAACCTTAACCTCCCATCTCAGAGCCATTTGGAAAAAGGTGCACCTTGCTCTCAGAAAAGCGGCCTTTCGAGAGAAGAAATTTTCTGACAGGCTCCGACGTCCTTGCACTTTTAAGGTGGGAGATAGGGTGTGGTTGTCGACTCGCAACATCAGGCTTCGACAATCCTCGGCTAGACTGGGACTCAAATTTATTGGGCCATTTCTTATTATTAAAAGAGTCAACCCAGTTGCCTTTCGGTTACGTTTACCAAGATCTCTCAGGATTGGAAATACGTTTCATTGTTCCCTGTTGAAACAATACGTTTCTTCCAGTAGATTTCCTCGGAAGATCTCTCAGGGTAGATCTCCAGTGGATGTACAGGGACAACAGGAGTTCTTTGTAGAGAAGGTTCTCGATTCCAAATTGTCCCGGGGTCGGCTGTATTTTCTAGTTCACTGGAAAGGCTATGGTCCGGAGGAAAGGTCTTGGGTCCTGGATAAGGATCTTCATGCCCCGAGGCTCAAGAGGGCATTTTTTCGGGAATTTCCTCAGAAACCTGGCTTTAGGGGTTCCTTGACCCCTCCTCAAGGGGGGGTACTGTTAGGCGCCGGGGTCCGCTTGTCTGCGTGGCCCGGCGCCTAGCAACTAGAGACGCCGTGCGCGTACAGCCGCCGGCTCCCTAGCAACGCTAGACGCCGGGCGCGCTGAGCCGCACGGACCCTAGCAACGGGGACGCCACTGGCGGACCGCGTTCCCCGTTGCTAGGCTTTAGGAAATTAAGATATTCACCTGCTCTCTGGCCGTGCAGCAAGGCAGCTGCACGGCATTTATTCTAATCAGCCTTTAGCAGCTGATTGGAGGACTCCTTGTTAAATACACTCCCAGGGCTTCTCACAGACGCCGGTAATAGCTTCCTGCATGCTGCCTTTGTTTGCTGAGAGTCTGTTTCCAGTCCTGCTGTATCCGGTCATTCCAGTCCTCAGAAGTCCGGTATTCGGGAGTTGTCATCTCATCCCAAGAGGTCGTTTGGTTCCCTGGAGTCCTGACTGATCACCGTTTTATATCCAGTGGTGTTCGTGAGTTGCGGCTCTGCCGTGTGTTGCGGCTCAGCCGCTTTACCTTTTATATTTTGTGTTTGGAGCATTTGCGGAGGGTTCCGCTTCCACAAGTCCTCTCTGGTACTCGGCGGTGCCGGGTAGGAGAATTGGACAAGTGGATATTTTGGTTGTCCTTTTCCCTGGCGGTTTCTCCGCACATATTATAGTTTTGAGTTTGCTTAGCCCCTGGCCTGGTTGTTAGAGGGCCTCTTGTTATCACCCTGTCTCGGGTTTCCCTTTGTCTCTCATTAAGACCGGGGGGCATCGAAGTTGGGCAGACATAATCCGCCCTTCAAACGCGGCTGCCAAGGGCTCAAGAAACCATAGTCTCGCAGGGGATTTCTGACAACACGGGTGAGACAACAGAGTTAGGGCGCCAGGGGCTATTTTCCTGTCCTGCTCCCTTCCCCAGCATTCCGTTCCAGTGCTCCGGTCCTTGCCATAAGATCTCCTCTGACCAGAGTGCCGGAATCATAACAAGAATGAGGATTTGATTGTGGCTGACACCTGATGTTTAAGTGATGTTTAATTTTCTGTTAACTGTCTTTGCAAGTAGCCTCAGTGTTCCACCTTGGTGATATTCCTGCCCTCCCTGGTGGCTCCAGCACCATAGGGAACACATGTCTTGACTTTGCTTTCTCCAGCAATATGATGCTAATGTAACCCCTGTTTTACCCTATATTGGTGAACTAATGTATATCCTAATACCAATTCTATAAGTCCCCTCTGTGTACTTCTTATGGGGTTAGGTAAATTAGTTTAAGTGCCTCCACCCAAACTTATTGACTATAATATATATATATATATATATATATATATATATACATACACACACACACACACACACATATATATATATATATATATATATATAAAACACAAAAAATTATCTTTATCTTGCGCCCAGAGAAAAAGCAGCACTACAGGTGCGATCTCCGTTGCCAGATCTCCACTTTACATAAACAGAAAAAACAATTCCTGAGTGCGCTATAGTTCTTGTATAGATTGAGCGGAAGTCCTTCCAAATGGATATATCCTATGCTGTAGAAGATGGGGTTTTCTGAGTTCCTACAGTGGATAACCCTTCACCGAAAAGTCACCCAAACAAACAATTAGAATAAAATTATTTAATAACAAAATAAATTCATAAAAAGCTTTAAACAAAAGGTCTTATGAAATATTATACATGACACTTTTTTGGTAATTCCATAAATATCCAGTAGGTGATATAGATGTACGAACTCCCTCGCCTTAACAAGGTGTAAACTTGATACAAGGGAGCGTTATCATCAACTGGATTACTAATTAATAGCTGATAAACCCAACACGTTTCGTCTATTTGACTTCATCAGGGGTGGCTTGTTTGGGGACATAGAGAAACTAATTAAAATTCCTAAAAAAAAATGATATTTTTAGAATATAATATTCAATGAAAGATTTGGTAAATACCTACCAAAAAATTAGAATCAAAAAAGTACATCAGTAGTTCTGCAATAAGGATATTTAAAAGTCAACCTAAGTAAAAAGAGGACACAAAAGTTCAATTTAAGGGGTTGTGCCTTCCTTTACCTATGAAAACAACTCCTATGAGTGAATCGAATGAAATAGGAGTTTTAATGTTAAGGTGAGGGAGTTCGTACATCTATATCACCTACTGGATACTTATGCAATTACCAAAAAATTGTCATGTATAATATTTCATAAGACCTTTTGTATAAGGCTTTTTATGAATCTATTTTGTTATTAAATAATTTTATTCTGATTGTTTGTTTGGGTGACTTTTTGGTGAAGGGTTATCCACTGTAGGAACTCAGAAAACCCAATCTTCTACAGTATAAAATATATCCATTTGGAAGGACTTCCGCTCAATCTATACAAGAACTATAGCGCACTCAGGAATTGTTTTATATATATATATATATATATATAAGTGATGAGCGGGTTCGGTTCCTTGGAATCCGAACCCCCCAGAACTTCACCCATTTTACACGGGTCCGAGGCAGACTCGGATCCTCCCGCCTTGCTCGGTTAACCCGAGCGTGCCCGAACGTCATCATCCTGCTGTCGGATTCTCGCGAGATTCGTATTCTATATAAGGAGCCGCGCGTCGCGCCCATTTTCACTCGTGCATTGGAGATGACAGGGAGAGGACGTGTGCAGCGTTCTCAGTTGTGTTCAGTGTGCTGCAAATATCTGTGCTCAGTGTGCTGCAAATATCTGCTCAGTGTGCTGAAAATATCTACGTTCTCTGCCTGAAAAACGCTCCATATCTGTGCTCAGTGTGCTGCAAATATCTGCTCAGTGTGCTGAAAATATTTACGTTCTCTGCCTGAAAAACGCTCCATATCTGTGCTCAGTGTGCTGCAAATATCTGCTCAGTGTGCTGAAAATATCTACGTTCTCTGCCTGAAAAACGCTCCATATCTGTGCTGCATTGTAGTATATAGTAGGAGGACAGTGCAGAATTTTGCTCACCAGTGACCACCAGTATTATATCAGTACGGTACAGTAGTCCACTGCTCTACCTACCTCTGTGTCGTCAAGTATACTATCCATCCATACCTGTGGTGCATTTAAGTTTTGCGCAGTATATATAGTAGGAGGACAGTGCATAATTTTGCTGAACACCAGTATATAATATATAGCAGTACAGTACAGTAGGCCACTGCTCTACCTACCTCTGTGTTGTCAAGTATACTAGTATCCATCCATACCTGTGGTACATTTAAGTTTTGCGCAGTATATATAGTAGGAGGACTGTGCATAATTTTGCTGACCACCAGTATATAATATATAGCAGTACGGTACAGTAGGCCACTGCTATACCTACCTCTGTGTCGTCAAGTATACTAGTATCCATCCATACCTGTGGTGCATTTAAGTTTTGCGCAGTATATATAGTAGGAGGACAGTGCATAATTTTGCTGACCACCAGTATATAATATATAGCAGTATGGTACAGTAGGCCACTGCTCTACCTACCTCTGTGTCGTTAAGTATACTATCCATCCATACCTGTGGTGCATTTAAGTTTTGCGCAGTATATTAAGAAGGAGGACAGTGCATAATTTTGCTGACCACCAGTATATAATATATAGCAGTACGGTACAGTAGGCCATTGCTATTGATATTATATATTACTGGCATATAATTCCACACATTAAAAAATGGAGAACAAAAATGTGGAGATCCACTTCCACCTCGTGCTGAAGCTGCTGCCACTAGTCATGGCCGAGACGATGAAATGCCATCAACGTCGTCTGCCAAGGCCGATGCCTATTGTCATAGTAGAGAGCATGTAAAATCCAAAAAACAAAAGTTCATTAAAATGACCCAAAAATCTAAAATAAAAGCATCTGAGGAGAAGCGTAAACTTGCCAATATGCCATTTACGACACGGAGTGGCAAGGAACGGCTGAGGCCCTGGCCTATGTTCATGGCTAGTGGTTCAGATTCACATGAGGATGGAAGCACTCATCCTCTCGCTAGAAAAATGAAAAGACTTAATCTGGCAAAAGCAAGCAAAGAACTGTGCGTTCTTCTAAATCACAAATCACCAAGGAGAGTCCAATTGTGTCGGTTGCGATGCCTGACCTTCCCAACACTGGACGGGAAGAGGTGGTGCCTTCCACCATTTGCACGCCCCCTGCAAGTGCTAGAAGGAGCACCCGCAGTCCAGTTCCTGATAGTCAAATTGAAGATGTCACTGTTGAAGTACACCAGGATGAGGATGTGGGTGTTGCTGGTGCTGAGGAGGAAATTGACAAGGAGGATTCTGATGGTGAGGTGGTTTGTTTAAATCAGGCACCCGGGGAGACACCTGTTGTCCGTGGGACGAATATGGCCATTGACATGTTTAGCAAAGCATGTACAGGTGCGCTGGTGACTCTATGATGGACCATCCACAGACCAACCGTCCGGGTTTGGGGCACTGGTAAGTTTAATTACCGCAGCACATTCCTCCTATAATGACTCCGAACTCCAGGAGATAAGTTTTCTACAGATAAAAATAAGGAGAAGGTGCGCTCATAGTGCAAATCAATACTTTAATGGAAAAAACACAGATAGGTATAATCCAGGACAGGTAATTCAAAGACTCGTACCCTAATTACCCACACTGTGGGCTGAATACTAGAGATGAGCGCCTGAAATTTTTCGGGTTTTGTGTTTTGGTTTTGGGTTCGGTTCCGCGGCCGTGTTTTGGGTTCGAACGCGTTTTGGCAAAACCTCACCGAATTTTTTTTGTCGGATTCGGGTGTGTTTTGGATTCGGGTGTTTTTTTCAAAAAACACTAAAAAACAGCTTAAATCATAGAATTTGGGGGTCATTTTGATCCCAAAGTATTATTAACCTCAAAAACCATAATTTACACTCATTTTCAGTCTATTCTGAATACCTCACACCTCACAATATTATTTTTAGTCCTAAAATTTGCACCGAGGTCGCTGTGTGAGTAAGATAAGCGACCCTAGTGGCCGACACAAACACCGGGCCCATCTAGGAGTGGCACTGCAGTGTCACGCAGGATGTCCCTTCCAAAAAACCCTCCCCAAACAGCACATGACGCAAAGAAAAAAAGAGGCGCAATGAGGTAGCTGTGTGAGTAAGATTAGCGACCCTAGTGGCCGACACAAACACCGGGCCCATCTAGGAGTGGCACTGCAGTGTCACGCAGGATGTCCCTTCCAAAAAACCCTCCCCAAACAGCACATGACGCAAAGAAAAAAAGAGGCGCAATGAGGTAGCTGTGTGAGTAAGATTAGCGACCCTAGTGGCCGACACAAACACCGGGCCCATCTAGGAGTGGCACTGCAGTGTCACGCAGGATGGCCCTTCCAAAAAACCCTCCCCAAACAGCACATGACGCAAAGAAAAAAAGAGGCGCAATGAGGTAGCTGTGTGAGTAAGATTAGCGACCCTAGTGGCCGACACAAACACCGGGCCCATCTAGGAGTGGCACTGCAGTGTCACGCAGGATGTCCCTTCCAAAAAACCCTCCCCAAACAGCACATGACGCAAAGAAAAAAAGAGGCGCAATGAGGTAGCTGTGTGAGTAAGATTAGCGACCCTAGTGGCCGACACAAACACCGGGCCCATCTAGGAGTGGCACTGCAGTGTCACGCAGGATGTCCCTTCCAAAAAACCCTCCCCAAACAGCACATGACGCAAAGAAAAAAAGAGGCGCAATGAGGTAGCTGTGTGAGTAAGATTAGCGACCCTAGTGGCCGACACAAACACCGGGCCCATCTAGGAGTGGCACTGCAGTGTCACGCAGGATGTCCCTTCCAAAAAACCCTCCCCAAACAGCACATGACGCAAAGAAAAAAAGAGGCGCAATGAGGTAGCTGACTGTGTGAGTAAGATTAGCGACCCTAGTGGCCGACACAAACACCGGGCCCATCTAGGAGTGGCACTGCAGTGTCACGCAGGATGTCCCTTCCAAAAAAACCCTCCCCAATCAGCACATGATGCAAAGAAAAAGAAAAGAAAAAAGAGGTGCAAGATGGAATTGTCCTTGGGCCCTCCCACCCACCCTTATGTTGTATAAACAAAACAGGACATGCACACTTTAACCAACCCATCATTTCAGTGACAGGGTCTGCCACACGACTGTGACTGATATGACGGGTTGGTTTGGACCCCCCCCAAAAAAGAAGCAATTAATCTCTCCTTGCACAAACTGGCTCTACAGAGGCAAGATGTCCACCTCATCTTCACCCTCCGATATATCACCGTGTACATCCCCCTCCTCACAGATTATCAATTCGTCCCCACTGGAATCCACCATCTCAGCTCCCTGTGTACTTTGTGGAGGCAATTGCTGCTGGTCAATGTCTCCGCGGAGGAATTGATTATAATTCATTTTAATGAACATCATCTTCTCCACATTTTCTGGATGTAACCTCGTACGCCGATTGCTGACAAGGTGAGCGGCGGCACTAAACACTCTTTCGGAGTACACACTTGTGGGAGGGCAACTTAGGTAGAATAAAGCCAGTTTGTGCAAGGGCCTCCAAATTGCCTCTTTTTCCTGCCAGTATAAGTACGGACTGTGTGACGTGCCTACTTGGATGCGGTCACTCATATAATCCTCCACCATTCTATCAATGTTGAGAGAATCATATGCAGTGACAGTAGACGACATGTCCGTAATCGTTGTCAGGTCCTTCAGTCCGGACCAGATGTCAGCATCAGCAGTCGCTCCAGACTGCCCTGCATCACCGCCAGCGGGTGGGCTCGGAATTCTGAGCCTTTTCCTCGCACCCCCAGTTGCGGGAGAATGTGAAGGAGGAGATGTTGACAGGTCGCGTTCCGCTTGACTTGACAATTTTGTCACCAGCAGGTCTTTGCACCCCAGCAGACCTGTGTCTGCCGGAAAGAGAGATCCAAGGTAGGCTTTAAATCTAGGATCGAGCACGGTGGCCAAAATGTAGTGCTCTGATTTCAACAGATTGACCACCCGTGAATCCTTGTTAAGCGAATTAAGGGCTGCATCCACAAGTCCCACATGCCTAGCGGAATCGCTCCCTTTTAGCTCCTTCTTCAATGCCTCCAGCTTCTTCTGCAAAAGCCTGATGAGGGGAATGACCTGACTCAGGCTGGCAGTGTCTGAACTGACTTCACGTGTGGCAAGTTCAAAGGGCATCAGAACCTTGCACAACGTTGAAATCATTCTCCACTGCACTTGAGACAGGTGCATTCCACCTCCTATATCGTGCTCAATTGTATAGGCTTGAATGGCCTTTTGCTGCTCCTCCAACCTCTGAAGCATATAGAGGGTTGAATTCCACCTCGTTACCACTTCTTGCTTCAGATGATGGCAGGGCAGGTTCAGTAGTTTTTGGTGGTGCTCCAGTCTTCTGTACGTGGTGCCTGTACGCCGAAAGTGTCCCGCAATTTTTCTGGCCACCGACAGCATCTCTTGCACGCCCCTGTCGTTTTTTAAAAAATTCTGCACCACCAAATTCAAGGTATGTGCAAAACATGGGACGTGCTGGAATTTGCCCATATTTAATGCACACACAATATTGCTGGCGTTGTCCGATGCCACAAATCCACAGGAGAGTCCAATTGGGGTAAGCCATTCCGCGATGATCTTCCTCAGTTGCCGTAAGAGGTTTTCAGCTGTGTGCGTATTCTGGAAAGCGGTGATACAAAGCGTAGCCTGCCTAGGAAAGAGTTGGCGTTTGCGAGATGCTGCTACTGGTGCCGCCGCTGCTGTTCTTGCGGCGGGAGTCCATACATCTACCCAGTGGGCTGTCACAGTCATATAGTCCTGACCCTGCCCTGCTCCACTTGTCCACAGTACCGTGGTTAAGTGGACATTGGGTACAGCTGCATTTTTTAGGACACTGGTGACTCTTTTTCTGAGGTCTGTGTACATTTTCGGTATCGCCTGCCTAGAGAAATGGAACCTAGATGGTATTTGGTACCGGGGACACAGTACCTCCAACAAGTCTCTAGTTGGCTCTGCAGTAATGATGGATACCGGAACCACGTTTCTCACCACCCAGGATGCCAAGGCCTCAGTTATCCGCTTTGCAGTAGGATGACTGCTGTGATATTTCATCTTCCTCGCAAAGGACTGTTGAACAGTCAATTGCTTACTGGAAGTAGTACAAGTGGGCTTACGACTTCCCCTCTGGGATGACCATCGACTCCCAGCGGCAACAACAGCAGCGCCAGCAGCAGTAGGCGTTACACGCAAGGATGCATCGGAGGAATCCCAGGCAGGAGAGGACTCGTCAGAATTGCCAGTGACATGGCCTGCAGGACTATTGGCATTCCTGGGGAAGGAGGAAATTGACACTGAGGGAGTTGGTGGGGTGGTTTGCGTGAGCTTGGTTACAAGAGGAAGGGATTTACTGGTCAGTGGACTGCTTCCGCTGTCACCCAAAGTTTTTGAACTTGTCACTGACTTATTATGAATGCGCTGCAGGTGACGTATAAGGGAGGATGTTCCGAGGTGGTTAACGTCCTTACCCCTACTTATTACAGCTTGACAAAGGGAACACACGGCTTGACACCTGTTGTCCGCATTTCTGGTGAAATACCTCCACACCGAAGAGCTGATTTTTTTGGTATTTTCACCTGGCATGTCAACGGCCATATTCCTCCCACGGACAACAGGTGTCTCCCCGGGTGCCTGACTTAAACAAACCACCTCACCATCAGAATCCTCCTGGTCAATTTCCTCCCCAGCGCCAGCAACACCCATATCCTCCTCATCCTGGTGTACTTCAACACTGACATCTTCAATCTGACTATCAGGAACTGGACTGCGGGTGCTCCTTCCAGCACTTGCAGGGGGCGTGCAAATGGTGGAAGGCGCATGCTCTTCACGTCCAGTGTTGGGAAGGTCAGGCATCGCAACCGACACAATTGGACTCTCCTTGTGGATTTGGGATTTCAAAGAACGCACAGTTCTTTGCGGTGCTTTGCCTTTTGCCAGCTTGAGTCTTTTCAGTTTTCTAGCGAGAGGCTGAGTGCTTCCATCCTCATGTGAAGCTGAACCACTAGCCATGAACATAGGCCAGGGCCTCAGCCGTTCCTTGCCACTCCGTGTGGTAAATGGCATATTGGCAAGTTTACGCTTCTCCTCCGACAATTTTATTTTAGGTTTTGGAGTCCTTTTTTTACTGATATTTGGTGTTTTGGTTTTGACATGCTCTGTACTATGCCATTGGGCATCGGCCTTGGCAGACGACGTTGCTGGCATTTCATCGTCTCGGCCATGACTAGTGGCAGCAGCTTCAGCACGAGGTGGAAGTGGATCTTGATCTTTCCCTAATTTTGGAACCTCAACATTTTTGTTCTCCATATTTTAATAGGCACAACTAAAAGGCACCTCAGGTAAACAATGGAGATGGATGGATTGGATACTAGTATACAATTATGGACGGGCTGCCGAGTGCCGACACAGAGGTAGCCACAGCCGTGAACTACCGCACTGTACTGTGTCTGCTGCTAATATATAGACTGGTTGATAAAGAGATAGTATACTCGTAACTAGTATGTATGTATAAAGAAAGAAAAAAAAACCACGGTTAGGTGGTATATACAATTATGGACGGGCTGCCGAGTGCCGACACAGAGGTAGCCACAGCCGTGAACTACCGCACTGTACTGTGTCTGCTGCTAATATATAGACTGGTTGATAAAGAGATAGTATACTCGTAACTAGTATGTATGTATAAAGAAAGAAAAAAAAAACACGGTTAGGTGGTATATACAATTATGGACGGGCTGCCGAGTGCCGACACAGAGGTAGCCACAGCCGTGAACTACCGCACTGTACTGTGTCTGCTGCTAATATATAGACTGGTTGATAAAGAGATAGTATACTCGTAACTAGTATGTATGTATAAAGAAAGAAAAAAAAACCACGGTTAGGTGGTATATACAATTATGGACGGGCTGCCGAGTGCCGACACAGAGGTAGCCACAGCCGTGAACTACCGCACTGTACTGTGTCTGCTGCTAATATATAGACTGGTTGATAAAGAGATAGTTTACTCGTAACTAGTATGTATGTATAAAGAAAGAAAAAAAAACCACGGTTAGGTGGTATATACAATTATGGACGGGCTGCCGAGTGCCGACACAGAGGTAGCCACAGCCGTGAACTACCGCACTGTACTGTGTCTGCTGCTAATATATAGACTGGTTGATAAAGAGATAGTATACTCGTAACTAGTATGTATGTATAAAGAAAGAAAAAAAAACCACGGTTAGGTGGTATATACAATTATGGACGGGCTGCCGAGTGCCGACACAGAGGTAGCCACAGCCGTGAACTACCGCACTGTACTGTGTCTGCTGCTAATATATAGACTGGTTGATAAAGAGATAGTATACTCGTAACTAGTATGTTTGTATAAAGAAAGAAAAAAAAACCACGGTTAGGTGGTATATACAATTATGGACGGGCTGCCGAGTGCCGACACAGAGGTAGCCACAGCCGTGAACTACCGCACTGTACTGTGTCTGCTGCTAATATATAGACTGGTTGATAAAGAGATAGTATACTCGTAACTAGTATGTATGTATAAAGAAAGAAAAAAAAACCACGGTTAGGTGGTATATACAATTATGGACGGGCTGCCGAGTGCCGACACAGAGGTAGCCACAGCCGTGAACTACCGCACTGTACTGTGTCTGCTGCTAATATAGACTGGTTGATAAAGAGATAGTATACTACTAATATTATATACTGGTGGTCAGGTCACTGGTCACTAGTCACACTGGCAGTGGCACTCCAGCAGCAAAAGTGTGCACTGTTTAATTTTAATATAATATTATGTACTCCTGGCTCCTGCTATAACCTATAACTGGCACTGCAGTAGTGCTCCCCAGTCTCCCCCACAATTATAAGCTGTGTGAGCTGAGCAGTCAGACAGATATATAATATATATAGATGATGCAGCACACTGGCCTGAGCCTGAGCAGTGCACACAGATATGGTATGTGACTGACTGAGTCACTGTGTGTATCGCTTTTTTCAGGCAGAGAACGGATATATTAAATAAACTGCACTGTGTGTCTGGTGGTCACTCACTATATAATATATTATGTACTCCTGGCTCCTGCTATAACCTATAACTGGCACTGCAGTAGTGCTCCCCAGTCTCCCCCACAATTATAAGCTGTGTGAGCTGAGCAGTCAGACAGATATATATAATATTATATATAGATAATAGATCAGGGGTGGCCAGACTTTTGGAGTCGGTGATCTACTGTGAAAGCTAAAAAGCTTTTGTGATCTACCTAGGAGGAATAATAGCGCGCGCCGCAGGCGCGCGCGCAAAAAAAGGGGCGTGGCATAACAAAAAGTGGGCGTGCTATAACTAAAAATGGGCGTGGTATAACAAAAAAAAAGGGACGTAGCCTTGCTGCGCAGAGTGTAATGACTACCTCACGCAAAATAACACATTGGCCCCCACAGGTAAAAACCTCAAACACATATGCCCCCAGTGCCAGATACACATGCCCCCACAGTGCCAGATATGCCCCCACAGTGCCAGATACACATGCCCCCACAGTGCCATGTGCCCACAGTGCCAGATATGCCCCCACAGTGCCATGTGCCCGCAGAGCCAGATATGCCCAGTGCCACATATGACCCCACAGTGCCAGATATGCCCCCACACTGCCAGATACAGATATGCCCCCACAGTGCCATGTGCCCACAGAGCCAGATATGCCCAGTGCCACATATGACCCCACAGTGCCAGATACAGATATGCCCCCACAGCGCCAGATTACAGATATGCCCCCACAGTGCCAGATATGCCCCCACAGTGCCATGTGCCCGCAGTGCCAGATATTCCCCCAGTGCCACACATGACCCCACAGTGCCAGACATGCCCCCACAGTGTCATGTGCCCGCAGAGACAGATATGCCCCCAGTGCCACACACGACCCCAAAGTGCCAGACATGCCCCCACAGTGCCAGATATGCCCCCAGTGCCAGATATGCCCCCACAGTGCCATGTGCCCGCAGAGCCAGATATTCCCCCAGTGCCACACATGACCCCACAGTGCCAGACATGCCCCCACAGTACCAGATATGCCCCCACAGTGCCATGTGCCCGCAGAGCCAGATATGCCCCCAGTGCCACACATGACCCCACAGTGCCAGACATGCCCCACAGTGCCAGATATGCCCCCAGTGCCAGATATGCCCCCACAGTGCCATGTGCCCGCAGAGCCAGATATTCCCCCAGTGCCACACATGACCCCACAGTGCCAGACATGCCCCCACAGTGCCATGTGCCCGCAGAGCCAGATATGCCCCCAGTGCCACACATGACCCCACAGTGCCAGACATGCCCCACAGTGCCAGATATGCCCCCAGTGCCAGATATGCCCCCACAGTGCCATGTGCCCGCAGAGCCAGATATTCCCCCAGTGCCACACATGACCCCACAGTGCCAGACATGCCCCCACAGTGCCATGTGCCCGCAGAGCCAGATATGCCCCCAGTGCCACACATGACCCCACAGTGCCAGACATGCCCCACAGTGCCAGATATGCCCCCAGTGCCATATATGCCCCCACAGTGCCATGTGCCCGCAGAGCCAGATATTCCCCCAGTGCCACACATGACCCCACAGTGCCACACATGCCCCCACAGTGCCATGTGCCCGCAGAGCCGGATATGCCCCCAGTGCCAAACATGACCCCACAGTGCCAGACATGCCCCACAGTGCCAGATATGCCCCACAGTGCCAGATATGCCCCCACAGTGCCATGTGCCCGCAGAGACAGATATTCCCCCAGTGCCACACATGACCCCACAGTGCCAGACATGCCCCCACAGTGCCATGTGCCCACAGAGCCAGATATGCCCCCAGTGCCACACATGACCCCGCAGTGCCAGACATGCCCCAGTGCCAGATATGCCCCCAGTGCCAGATATGCCCCCACAGTGCTATGTGCCCGCAGAGCCAGATATTCCCCCAGTGCCACACATGACCCCACAGTGCCAGACATGCCCCACAGTGCCAGATATGCCCCCAGTGCCAGATATGCCCCCACAGTGCCATGTGCCCGCAGAGCCAGATATGCCCCCAGTGCCACACATGACCCCACAGTGCCAGACATGCCCCACAGTGCCAGATATGCCCCAACAGTACCAGATATGCCCCCACAGTGCCATGTGTCTGCAGAGCCAGATATTCCCCCAGTGCCAGACATGTATAGATTATAGAACAGCTCACCGTTGGTGTGTGGTGAGCGCAGCGCGCGCCTCTCCTGCCTGCTGCTCCCGTTCTGCCTCCTCAGTCTGACGGCAGCGTGTATGGCTCAAATCAGGTGCCGGTCCGCGAGCTCTCATTGGCTAACGAACCGGCACCTGATTTGAGCTATACACTCGGCCGTCAGACTGTGAGGAGACAGAGCGGGAGCGGAGGGCAGGAGAGGCGCGGCTTCGGGTGGCTGGGCGGCGGATCGCGATCGACTGGTCGCATGTCCGCGATCGACCAGTCGATCGCGATCGACTGTTTGGCCACCACTGTAATAGATGATGCAGCACACTGGCCTGAGCCTGAGCAATGCACACAGATATGGTATGTGACTGAGTCACTGTGTGCTGTGTATCGCTTTTTTCAGGCAGAGAACGGATTATAAATAAAACTGGTGGTCACTATCAGCAAAACTCTGCACTGTACTGAGTACTCCTAATGCTCCCCAAAATTAGTAAATCAAGTGTCTCTCTAATCTATTCTAAACGGAGAGGACGCCAGCCACGTCCTCTCCCTATCAATCTCAATGCACGTGTGAAAATGGCGGCGACGCGCGGCTCCTTATATAGAATCCGAGTCTCGCGATAGAATCCGAGCCTCGCGAGAATCCGACAGCGTCATGATGACGTTCGGGCGCGCTCGGGTTAACCGAGCAAGGCGGGAAGATCCGAGTCGCTCGGACCCGTGAAAAAAAACATGAAGTTCTGGCGGGTTCGGATTCAGAGAAACCGAACCCGCTCATCTCTACTGAATACCACATGATATAGAATTTTTCCACAAGTCTGTAGCTGTGATCGCCTACCGCAGTCCGGGACAAAGCACCGTATCCGGCCGTGAGAGAGCCAGGACCCGTTCCTACACTATCACAGAGTCTTAAAACCTGACTACCACACTGCTGCATCATCTGCCTGCTAGATGTAATGTCATTGACATGCCTGGTCAAATTACAAAAAAAATCACCTCTTCGGTGTGGAATTATTTTAACAGAAATGCGGACAACATTTGTCAAGCCGTGTGTTGCCTTTGTCAAGCTGTAATAAGTAGCGGTAAGGACGTTAACCACCTAGGAACATCCTCCCTTATACGTCACCTGGAGCGCATTCATCAGAAGTCATTGACAACTTCAAAAACTTTGGGTGACAGCGGAAGCAGTCCACTGCCAACTAAATCCCTTCCTCTTGTAACCAAGCTCCTGCAAACCACACCACCAACTCCCTCAGTGTCAATTTCCTCCTTAGACAGGAAAGCCAATAGTCCTGCAGGCCATGTCACTGTCAAGTCTGACGAGTCCTCTCCTGCCTGGAATTCCTCCAATGCATCCTTGAGTGTAACGCCTACTGCTGCTGGCGCTGCTGTTGTTGCAGCTGGGAGTCGATCGTCATCCCAGAGGGGAAGTCGGAAGACCACTTGTACTACTTCCAGTAAGCAATTGACTGTCCAACAGTCCTTTGCGAGGAAGATGAAATATCACAGCAGTCATCCTGCTGCAAAGCGGATAACTCAGGCCTTGTCAGCCTCGGCGGTGTTAAACGTGTTTCCGGTATCCACCGTTAATTCACAGGCAACTACAGACTTGTTTGAGGTACTGTGTCCCCGGTACCAAATACCATCTAGGTTCCATTTCTCTAGGCAGGCGATACCGAGAATGTACACAGACCTCAGAAAAAGAGTCACCAGTGCCCTAAAAAATGCAGTTGTACCCAATGTCCACGTAACCACGGACATGTGGACAAGTGGACCAGGGCAGACTCAGGACTATATGACTGTGACAGCCCACTGGGTAGATGTAATGCCTCCCGCAGCAAGAACAGCAGCGGCAGTACCAGTAGCAGCATCTCGCAAACGCCTACTCGTTCCTAGGCAGGCTACGCTTTGTATCACCGCTTTCCATAAGAAGCACACAGCTGACAACCTCTTACGGAAACTGAGGAACATCATCGCAGAATGGCTTACCCCAATTGGACTCTCCTGGGGATTTGTGACATCGGACAACGCCAGCAATATTGTGCGTGCATTACATCTGGGCAAATTCCAGCACATCCCATGTTTTGCACATACATTGAATTTGGTGGTGCAGAATTATTTAAAAAACGACAGGGGCGTGCAAGAGATGCTGTCGGTGGCCCGAAGAATTGCGGGCCACTTTCGGCATTCAGCCACCGCATGCCGAAGACTGGAGCACCAGCAAACAGTCCTGAACCTGCCCTGCCATCATCTGAAGCAAGAGGTGGTAACGAGGTGGAATTCAACCCTCTATATGCTTCAGAGGATGGAGGAGCAGCAAAAGGCCATTCAAGCCTATACATCTGCCTACGATATAGGCAAAGGAGGGGGAATGCACCTGACTCAAGCGCAGTGGAGAATGATTTCAACGTTGTGCAAGGTTCTGCAACCCCTTGAACTTGCCACACGTGAAGTCAGTTCAGACACTGCCAGCCTGAGTCAGGTCATTCCCCTCATCAGGCTTTTGCAGAAGAAGCTGGAGACATTGAAGGAGGAGCTAAAACAGAGAGATTCCGCTAGGCATGTGGGACTTGTGGATGGAGCCCTTAATTCGCTTAACCAGGATTCACGGGTGGTCAATCTGTTGAAATCAGAGCACTACATTTTGGCCACCGTGCTCGATCCTAGATTTAAAGCCTACGTTGGATCTCTCTTTCCGGTAGACACAAGTCTGCAGAGCTTCAAAGACCTGCTGGTGAGACACTTGTCAAGTCAAGCGGAACGTGACCCGTCAACAGCTCCTCCTTCACATTCTCCCGCAACTGGGGCTGCGAGGAAAAGGCTAAGAATTCCGAGCCCATCCACTGGCAGGAAAAAGAGGCAATTTGGAGGCCCTTGCAGAAACTGGCTTTATTCTACCTAAGTTGTACTTCTACCAGTGTGTACTCCGAAAGAGTGTTTAGTGCAGCCACTCACCTTGTCAGCAATCGGCGTACAAGGTTACTTCCAGAAAATGTGGAGAAGATGATGTTCATCAAAATTAATTATAATCAATTCCTCCGTGGAGACATTCACCAGCAATTGCCTCCAGAAAGTACACAGGGACCTGAGATGGTGGATTCCAGTGGGGACGAATTAATAATCTGTGAGGAGGGGATGTACACAGTGAAAGGGGTGAGGAATCGGACGATGAGGAGGAGGTGGACATCTTGCCTCTGTAGAGCCAGTTTGTGCAAGGAGAGATTGATTGCTTCTTTTTTGGTGGGGGCCCAAACCAACCCGTCATATCAGTCACAGTCGTGTGGCAGACCCCGTCGCTGTAATGATGGATTTGATAAAGTGTGCATGTCCTGTTTTTTATACATGTTTAGGGACTATTTTTTAAATCTGCCATCCTGTCTGACACTGCAGTGCCACTCTTAGATGGGCCAGGTGTTTGTGTCGGCCACTTGGGTCGCTTAGCTTAGTCATCCAGCGACCTCGGTGCAAATTTTAGGACTAAAAATAATATTGTGAGGTGTGAGGTGTTCAGAATAGACTGGAAATGAGTGGAAATTATGGTTATTGAGGTTAATAATAATACTATGGGATCAAAATGACCCCCAAATTCTATGATTTAAGGTGTTTTTGAGGGGTTTTTGTAAAAAAAACCCGAATCCAAAACACACCCGAATCCGACAAAAAATTTTCAGGGAGGTTTTGCCAAAACGCGTCCGAATCCAAAACACGGCCGCGGATCCGAATCCAAAACCAAAACACAAAACCCAAAAAATGTCTGGTGCACATCACTAGTTTTAACCATAACTTGCTCTTTCAACTCATCTGGTTAACCCGTAGATAAGTAACAATTGCACCTCACACATCTCTTTGCTGCAGTGTCTCACATAGCAGAATTGGGCATAGAGTATATTTGTCTTCCACTTGGTAAACTTACCACTTATAGGAGGTCATTCCGAGTTGTTCGCTCGCAAGGCGATTTTAGCAGTATTGCACACGCTAAGCCGCCGCCTACTGGGAGTGAATCTTAGCTTCTTAAAATTGCGAACGATGTATTCGCAATATTGCGATTACAAACTTCTTAGCAGTTTCAGAGTAGCTTCTGACTTACTCGGCATCTGCGATCAGTTCAGTGCTTGTCGTTCCTGGTTTGACGTCATAAACACACCCAGCGTTCGCCCAGACACTCCCCCGTTTCTCCAGCCACTCCCGCGTTTTTTCCGGAAACGGTAGCGTTTTTTCCCACACGCCCTTAAAACGGCCTGTTTCCGCCCAGTAACACCCATTTCCTGTCAATCACACTACGATCGCCGGAGCGAAGAAAAAGCCGTGAGTAAAAATACTATCTTCATAGCAAAATTACTTGGCGCAGTCGCAGTGCGGATATTGCGCATGCGCACTAAGCGGAAAATCACTGCGATGCGAAGAAATTTACCGAGCGAACGACTCGGAATGAGGGCCATAAAGTGCAAATTTAAGAATGAGGTCAGAGAAATTAGCAATTACTACTGACAGTGAGAAGTAACCAGATACCTCATGCTTAGACAAACAGTTGTTAAATAGGGATGAGGGATGAGTTAAGGAGGAGAGAAAACAGGATTTTAATACCTACCGGTAAATCCTTTTCTCCTAGTATGTAGAGGATGCTGGGGTCCATTTCATGACCATGGGGTATAGACGGTTCCGCAGGAGCCATGGGCACTTTAAGACTTTTCAAGGGTGTGAACTGGCTCCTCCCTCTATGCCCCTCCTCCAGACCTAAGTTATAGGAACTGTGCCCAGGGAGACGGACATTTCGAGGAAAGGATTTACTTTTATACTAATGGTGAGATTCATACCAGCTCACACCTCAACCATGCCGCACAACATGGCATTCAACATAACACACGCCAACAGGCATGAACCATTTACAGCAACATGCTGAAAACAAATGTAACACAACTTGTGTAACTATACTGAACAAAACTGCAGGTACAGTACGCACTGGGTCGGGCGCCCAGCATCCTCTACGGACTAGGAGAAAAGGATTTACCGGTAGGTATTAAAATCCTGTTTTCTCATACATCCTAGAGGATGCTGGGGTCCATTTCATGACCGTTTTTACCAAAGCTCCAGTACGGGCGGGAGAGTGCGGATGACCCTGCAGCAGCGATTGACCAAACTTGAGGTCCTCATCGGCCAAAGTGTCAAACTTATAAAATTTAGCAAAAGTGTTTGACCCTGACCAAGTAACTGCTCGGCAAAGTTGTAATATCGAGACCCCCCAGTATGAGCCCCCTTCCTAGTAGAATGGGCCTTCACCGACGTCGGTAACGGCAATCCAGCCGTAGAATGAGCATGCTGAATCGTACCTCTGATCCAGCGCGCAATAGTCTGCTTGGAAGCAGGACACCCAATCTTGTTGGGAGCATACAGGACAAACAGAGCCTCTGTTTTCCGTATCCGAGCTGTTCTAGCGACATAAATCTTCAAAGCCCTAACCACCTCTAGAGACTTTGACTCAGTGAAAGTGTCAGTAGCCACTGGCACCACAATAGGTTGGTTTATGTGGAAAGACGAAACCACCTTTGGAAGAAAATGTTGGCGAGTTCCCAACTCCGCCCTATCTTCATGGAAAATCAGGTAAGGGCTCTTGTGAGACAAGGCCCCCAACTCATACACCCGCCTTGCGGATGCCAATGCCAAAAGTATCACCACTTTCCAAGTGAGAAACTCTATCTCCTGTAGAGGTTCAAACCAATACGATTGAAGGAACTGCAACACCACATTAAGGTCCCATGGTGCCACTGGAGGCACAAATGGAGGCTGGATGTGCAGAACCCCTTTCACGAAGGTCTGAACTTCAGGAAGAGAGGCCAATTGTTTTTGGAAGAAAACCGATAAGGCCGAAATCTGGACGTTGATTGACCCTAATCTAAGGCCCGCATCCACACCAGCCTACAGAAAATGGAGAAAAACGTCCCAACTTAAACTCTTCCGTAGGAGCCTTCTTGGATTCACACCAAGACACATATTTTCTCCAAATACGGTGGTAATGTTTAGACATTACTCCTTTCCTGGCCTGAATAAGAGTGGGGATGACTTCCTTGGGAATACCCTTTCGGGCTAGGATCCGGCGCTCAACAGCCATGCCGTCAAACGTAGCCACGGTAAGTCTTGATACACGCACGGCGCCTGCTGTAGCAGGTCCTCTCGAGGAGGAAGAGGCCGAGGATCTTCTATGTGCAACTCCTGAATATCTGGGTACCAAGCCCTCCTTGGCCAGTCTGGGGCAATGAAGATTGCTCGAACTCTTGTTCTTCTTATTCTTTTGAGAACTTTTGGAAATAGTGGTAGTGGAGGGAAAACATATGCCGACCGAAACACCCACTGGGTCACCAGTGCATCCACTGCTATCGCTTGAGGGTCTCTTGACCTGGAATAATATCTCTGAAGCTTCTTGTTTAGATGAGATGCCATCATGTCTACTTGAGGAACTCCCCAAAGACTTGTCACCTCTGCGAAGACTTCTTAGTGGAGGCCCCACTCTCCTGGATGGAGATCGTGTCTGCTAAGGAAGTCTACTTCCCAGTTGTCCACTCCCGGAATGAAAATTGCTGACAGAGCTCTTACATGCCTTTCTGCTCAGAGGAGAATCCTTGTCACCTCTGCCACTGCCACTCTGCTTTTCATTTCGCCTTGCCTGTTTATGTACGCGACTGCTGTTACATTGTCCAACTGGATCTGCACGGAATGATCTTGAAGAAGATGTACCGCTTGTAGAAGGCCGTTTTAAATGGCTCTCAATTCCAGAACGTTGATGTGAAGGCAGGCTTCCTGACTTGACCATTTTCCTTGGAAGCTTACCCCCTGTGTGACAGCTCCCCAGCCTCGGAGACTTGTATCCGTGGTTACCAGGCCCCAGTCCTGAATCCCAAACCTGCATCCCTCTAGTAGGTGAGAACTGTGTAGCCACCACAGGAGCGAAATCCTGGCTTTGGATGACAGGATTATCTTCCAGGGCATGTGTAGGTGGGATCCAGACCACTTGTCCAACTGGTCCCACTGGAATACTCTGGCATGAAATCGGCCAAACTGTATGGCCTCGTAGGCCACTACCATTTTTCCCAACAACCGAATGCATTAATCGATCGACACGCTTGTTGGTTTCAATATTTGTTTGACCATTTTCTGGATTTCCAGAGCCTTTTCCACTGGAAGAGAAAACTCTTTTTACTTCTGTGTCCAGAATCATCCCTAAAAAGGACAATCTTGTCACTGGTTCCAACTGCGACTTTGGAAAATTCATGATCCAACCGTGTTGTTGGAGCATTGACAGGGAGAGTGCGATGTTCTGCACCAACTGTTCCCTGGATCTCGCGTTTATCAGGAGATCGTCCAGATAAGGAATTATATTGACTCCTTTTTGACGGAGGAGGACCCTCTGGAACTGGTAATGGCAATACATCTCAGATAAGCTTGGTGAGGAGGATAAATGGGAACATGCAAGTAAGCATCCTTTATGACTACTGACACCATGAATTCCCCCTCCTCCAGACTGGAAATCACTGCCCTCAGGGATTCCATCTTGAACTTGAACCTCTTCAGGTAGAGATTCAGATTTTCCAGGTTTAAGATTGGTCTGACCGAGTCGTCCGGCTTCGGAACTACGAAGAGGCTTGAATAAAAATATTCTCCTTGCTGTGACAAGGGTACCAGGACAATGACCTGATCCTGACATAATTGGAAGAGAAGCTGGCAAGGTCGATTTGAAAAATCGGCATGGGGAACATCTTGAAACTCCAGTTTATACCCATGGGACACTATTTGTAAAACCCATGAGTCCAGGCCAGATTAAATCTAGATTTGACTGAAAAGTTTCAGACGTGCTCCCACCCGAGCTCACTCCCGCAAGGGAGCCCCAGGGTCATGCTGTAGATTTGGCAGAAGTAGGGGTTGACTTCTGCTCCTGGGATCCTGGAGACGCTGCAGGTTTCTTTCCTTTTCCCCTTCCCCTACCTGCAAAGAAGGGGGAACCTTCGGCCTTTCTGTATTTGTTGGGCCGAAAAGACTGCATATGAGAGTGATGTGTCTTTTTCACCGGTGCAGGAGCATAAGGCAAGAATGTCGACTTACCTGCGGTAGCCGCCGAGACTAACGCATCCAGCCCATCACCAAATAAGGCCTCACCTTTATACGGGAGAGCTTCCATATTTCTTTTGGAATCTGTATCAGCATTCCACTGGCGAATCCACAACGCCCTCTGAGCCGATACTGCCATGGTAGCGGCTGTTGAACCCAAGAGTCCAATATCCTTCATAGCTTCTAGCATGTATGCAGCAGCATCTTTGATATGACCTAATTTAGGAGTATTTTCGATAGCACGACTCCCCCACGCGCAAGCAATGGTGGGTCTGAGCAGCATACCATTGGCCACATAAATAGATTTTAACATAGTCTCCATTTTGCGGTCTGCCGGCTCTTTTAGTGAAGCCGTCCCAGGTGCAGGGAGAATCACCTCTTTTTTTTTTTTTTTTTGTTAACCTTGACAGGGCACTGTCTAACACCAGGGGTGATTCCCATCTTTTCCTGTCCTTTAATGGGAAAGGATAAGCAACCTGAATCCTTTAGGGAATATGAAATTTCTTTTCAAGATTCACCCAAACTCCCTCAAAAAGAGTATTTAGCTCGAGGGAAGGAGGGAAAGTTACCTTACATTTCTTTTCCTTATAGAAATAAGCCTTCTCCTGAGGTACAGTAGGGGCTTCTGTAACGTATAAAACCTCCTTTATAAAAACAATCATATATTGTACGCTTTTTGCCAGTTTGGGATCTATCCCCCTGGAATCACTATTGTCGACACAGGAATCAGAGTCCGTGTCGGTATCAGTATGTACAATGTTTGCAATTTCTTATGTGACCCAGAGGGGTCGCCTGCGGATGAAAGGGCAGAACTATGAAAAATCACATCTTCCACTGATTTTCTCCAGCTTTTTGCATGAGACTCAGACTTATCTAATCTCCTACTGATATGATTCACACTATCACGTATTTCTTTCACCCATTAAGGCTCGTGGTGTGTCGGCAGCACCACCACATTACAACTCTGTGTCCCTAAAATTGCTCCTTCAGAGGAAGGACTCCCTGTCTCAGACATGTCACACACGTGCACAACCACACCACAGACACTCCGGGACTTATAGGGGACAGACCCACAGTAAAATCTGTCAGAAGGACACAGATAGGAGCAGCCAGTTCACAAACCCAGCGCCAGTAACACAATGCCTGTGAAACATAAAATGCCCACTTACATGCAGCGCTTTTTTATAATGTCAATACACAATATAAAGCACCAATTTCACTGTGCCCCCCCCCCCTGTTTTGCACCCTGATACTTGTATTCAGTAGTGTAGGAGGACCAGCGTTTTCTCTGTAACCTGAGGAGAGAGAGAAAATGGCGCTGAGCAGTGTGCTGGCTGACTGAGGAGGAAGCTTCGCCCCCGTAATGGCGCGTTTCTCCTCAGCATTTCTGAGGTAAATTTTTATACTGGCGGGGGTAGGACTGTGCCTTGGCATCGTATGCCCCTTTTCAGCCAGTTTTATAAGGTATCATGCTGCCCAGGGCGCCCCCCCCCCTGCACCCTGCACCCTGCAGTGCCTGTGTATGTGTGGGCAACATGGCGCGCTGCGCTCTCGCCAGACGCGCGGTACCTTTAGCCGTCACCTTGATTGAAGATCTCTCTTCTAACACTCGCCTGTCTTCTTACTTCTGGCTCTGTGAGGGGGGTGACGGCGAGCTGTGGGAGTGAGCATCTAGACACGGCTAGCGTTCAGTTCCCTTCAGAAGCTAATGGTGTCCTGTCAGCCAGAAGCAGAGCCATGAAACTCTTCAGGAAGTTGGTTCCTACTTCTGCCCCCTCAGTCCCACGAAGCAGGGAGACTGTTGCCAGCAGTCCTCCCTGAAAATAAAAAACCTAACATAAGTCTTTTCAGAGAAACTCAGTAGAGCTCCCCTGGAGTGCATCCAGTCTGCCTGGGCACATTTCTAAAACTGAGGTCTGGAGGAGGGGCATAGAGGGAGGAGCCAGTTCACACCCTTGAAAAGTCTTAAAGTGCCCATGGCTCCTGCGGACCCGTCTATACCCCATGGTCATGAAATGGACCCAGCATCCTCTAGGACGTATGAGAAAATACAGTGTAGATAGGAAATGCAGCATTGTTTAATGCTATACATATGGTGGTTTAACAAAGACAGCATTGAATTAATTACTGACCAACTCTCACAAAACAGAGGTTTTCAGCACTTCCCAGTCGCACTTTGACCTACCTGCGGCGCAGTCCAAAGCGCTGTCCGCCATTCACTGGTCCATACGGTATCCCACACTGTCAGTCACAGCATCCATTTCAGGATACTTAGGCTTCTGCTCCTTCCAGTCCTGCTAGGCCTCAGTCTACTCTGAAGCCTAGCCTGGAGTACTGCATGTTACTTCCTGATCAGATGACTCTCCAGAGAACTCTCCAACCAGGTAGTGTTTCCATGACATGTGATCCCTTCAGCCTATCACCAGAGAGCAAGGGGTATATATTCCAGCTCCAGGGCCGGGTCCAGGCCTATTAGCACCCTGAGCGAGAAAATATAAAAGCCCCCCCCCCCCCCCCCAACCCTATGCTGCGCGCTCCAGGAAAAGTGGGCGTGGCCTCTGGAAAGTGGGCATGGCCTCATAACTTCATATTATCAGTCTATAAATATATTTTCACACCCCCTCTACGCACACAATTAGCAGCATTACACATAACAGCCACAGTAGTGTTCCTTAAACACAATGTCTCCAGTATAGTGTCAGATACACATAATGGGGGAGATTCAAATATTTGAAAAGTCAGTTGGGAGGTTTTTTTCCCCCTATTTAATAGACAGGGGAAAAAAAGACACCCAACCAACTTTTCAAACATTTGAATCTCCCCCATTGTCTCCAGTATAGTGCCAGATACACATAATGTACAGTGCCAGATAGATATGATATGCCCCCCAGCAGTGCCAGCTACACATGACATGCCCCGCAGCGCCAGCAGTGCCAGCTACACATGACATGCCCCGCAGCCGTGCCAGCTACACATGACATGCCCCCCAGCAGTGCCAGCTACACACAATATGCCCCCCAGCAGTGCCAGCTACAAATAGTGTTCACTTTTTAGGGCAGGGTGCTGATCACAGGGAGGGCACATTTTTAAATTAGGAGGGCAAAATGATGTACATACTGCAATGCTTGGTGCTCACCTACCCACATGCCAGAGCATGGACAGTGCGCGCCGAATGCGCGCAGCAAAAATTTAGGGGCGTTGCTTTGTGGGGAAGGTGCGTGGCCACCAGTGACGTGCGGTGAGGTCAGGGCCTGGGGAGGCACTGCAGCTAAACTCGCCCCCCCCCCCCCCCCAAAAAAAAAAAAAAAAGTGCAGTCCCCCCACACCACTAAAACCAGCACCAGGCAGAACCAGCCAGGGGGGATAATGCCATAGCAGGGGAGACACTCAGTGTGGGGTCCCCCTGCCATGCCATTAAACACCCCCCAAACCAGTCAGCCCAGGGCTGGAATTCCTCGGAAAGTGGGGTCCCCAAAAAATCAAAATGGGGTCCCCCCTCCCGAGCAACAACCAGCACTGGGCTGATAGCCCAGTGCTATGCCCCGCACCCCTGGTGGCGGTGGGTGCGGGGTTCATTGTATGTTCTGTTCTTTACAGGTGGCCTACAGATCCCAGCAAGCCTGCCCCAGCATGCTGGCACTTGGAGAACCACAAGTGCCAGCATGCCCGAACATAAAGGGCCCGCTGGCACCTGTAGTCCACCTGCAAAGAATAGTAATATTGTTCTTTACAGGTGGCCTACAGGTCCCAGCAAGCCTGCCCCAGCATGCTGGCACTTGGAGAACCACAAGTGCCAGCATGCCCGGACATAAAGGGCCCGCTGGCACCTGTAGTCCACCTGTAAAGAAAATATTTAAAAAAAAACACAACACATTCTTTAAAAAATTCTTTATTAAACTGGGTCTTCACCTGGGGGCGGCGGCCTTTAAGCTCTTTTGCATGGCCGCCGCCTTCCCAGGGCTTCCGGCGTCTTCACCTGGGAGGGCGCCACCTCCCCAGGGCTTCTGGGGTCTTCCTCCGGCGTCTTCACCTGGTGGGCGGCGGCTGCTAAGCTCTTTTGCATAGCCGCCGCCCATCCAGGACTTCCACGACGTCTTCACCTGGGAGGCGGCGGCCTTTAAGCTCTTTTGCATGGCCGCCGCCTTCCCAGGACTTCCAGCAACTTCACCTGGTGGGCGGCGGCTGCTAAGCTCTTTTGCATAGCCGCCGCCCATCCAGGACTTCCACGGCGTCTTCAGGAGCTCTTCTCCGCTCCTCCTCCGCCGTCGGACTGACAGCCGCTGCCTCGCGCTGACTTATATAAGTCAGCGGGAGGGGGCGGGGCGATGACGCGGCGAGCCATGATTGGCTCGCGGTGGCCATCTTGAATTTCAAAAATGATGCTGAGGCGCCATTTTTGAAATGGGTACCGCATCCGCTGCCAAAACTCTGCTACCGCCGCCGCTACCGCCGCCCGCCTCTCCGCATCCCGTACCTCCGCATCCCGTACCTCCGCCGCCCGGCCCGCCGCTTCCCGTACCTCCGCCGCCGCACCTCCTCAGGTACCGATGCCGCCCCATACAGTGATTGACAGCGGATCCAGTGACGGATCCGCTGGCCAATCACTGTGGCCTCACTCACAGGGACGTGCTTTCATAGGTTGAAAGCACGTCCCTGTAGGAAAGCGGCACCACTAATGGTGCCGCTTTCCCATGTTATTTCAATGGGCTTTTCCAGCCCATTGCTAGGGCCCGCCTGTGCCCGCCCCCCGCTCCCCATACTTTTCCTAATCACTACGGGAGGCACCACGATCGGTGCCTCCCAAAGTGATTTGAACATATATAATGATAGGTAAAATAATAAAGAAGATACTTATGTGTCATAAGTATCTTCTTTGTATTATTTTACTCATTAATGACAGGGGAGGCACTGCCTCCCCTGCCTCCCCTGACTGCACGTCCCTGGTGGCCACATAATAGTGGCAATTCGCATTACACCACACAGTAGTGCAGCTAATATACATTGCACCAGGTAGAACCTCCTACACACATTGCGCCAGGCAGAGTACGTTAGACACATTGCACCAGGAAGAGCACTGAGACACATTGCGCCAGGAAGAGCACTGAGACACATTGCGCCAGGAAGAGCACTGAGACACAATGCGCCAGGCAGAGCACTGAGACACATTGCGTCAGGCAGAGCACCGAGACACATTGCGCCAGGCAGAGCACTGAGACACATTGCGTCAGGCAGAGCACCGAGACACATTGCGCCAGGCAGAGCACTGAGACACATTGCGTCAGGCAGAGCACTGAGATACATTGCGCCAGGCAGAGCACTGAGACACATTGCACCAGGTAGAGCACTGAGACACATTGCCTAGCGGGAACACTACATGATATTAGTGATGTGCACCGGAAATTTTTCGGGTTTTGGTTTTGGATTCGGTTCCGCTGTCGTGTTTTAGATTCGGACGCGTTTTGACAAAACCTACCTGAAATTTTTTTGTCGGATTCGGGTGTGTTTTGGATTCGGGTGTTTTTTTACAAAAAACCCTCAAAAACAGCTTAAATCATAGAATTTGGGGGTCATTTTGATCCCATAGTATTAGTAACCTCAATAACCATAATTTCCACTCATTTTCAGTCTATTCTGAACACCTCACACCTTACAATATTATTTTTAGTCCTAAAATTTGCACCGAGGTCGCTGGATGACTAAGCTAAGCGACCCAAGTGGCCGACACAAACACCTTGCCCATCTAGGAGTGGCACTGCAGTGTCAGACAGGATGGCACTTCAAAAAAATAGTCCCCAAACAGCACATGATGCAAAGAAAAAAATAGGTGCACCAAGGTCGCTGGATGGCTAAGCTAAGCAACACAAGTGGCCGACACAAACACCTGGCCCATCTAAGAGTGGCACTGCAGTGTCAGGCAGGATGGAACTTCCAAAAAATAGTCCCCAAACAGCACATGATGCAAAGAAAAATGAAATAAAAAAGAGGTGCAAGATGGAATTGTCCTTGGGCCCTCCCACCCACCCTTATGTTGTATAAACAGGACATGCACACTTTAACAAACCCATCATTTCAGCGACAGGGTCTGCCACACAACTCTGACTGAAATGACTGGTTGGTTTGGGCCCCTACCAAAAAAGAAGCAATCAATCTCTCCTTGCACAAACTGGCTCTACAGAGGCAAGATGTCCACCTCCTCCTCATCCTCCGATTCCTCACCCCTTTCACTGTGTACATCCCCCTCCTCACAGTTATTAATTCGTCCCCACTGGAATCCACCATCTCAGGTCCCTGTGTACTTTCTGGAGGCAATTGCTGGTGAATGTCTCCACGGAGGAATTGATTATAATTCATTTTGATGAACATCATCTTCTCCACATTTTCTGGAAGTAACCTTGTACGCCGATTGCTGACAAGGTGAGCAGCTGCACTAAACACTCTTTCGGAGTTCACACTGGAGGGGGGGCAACTTAGGTAAAATAAAGCCAGTTTCTGCAAAGGCCTCCAAATTGCCTCTTTTTCCTGCCAGTATACGTACGGACTGTCTGACGTGCCTACTTGGATGCGGTCACTCATATAATCCTCCACCATTCTTTCAATGGTGACAGAATCATATGCAGTGACAGTAGACGACATGTCAGTAATCGTTGGCAGGTCCTAAAGTCTGGACCAGATGTCAGCACTCGCTCCAGACTGCCCTGCATCACCGCCAGCGGGTGGGTTCGGAATTCTTAGCCTTTTCCTCGCACCCCTAGTTGCGGGAGAATGTGAAGGAGGAGCTGTTGACGGGTCACGTTCCGCTTGACTTGACAATTTTCTCACCAGCAGGTCTTTGAACCTCTGCAGACTTGTGTCTGCCGGAAAGAGAGATACAACGTAGGTTTTAAATCTAGGATCGAGCACGGTGGCCAAAATGTAGTGCTCTGATTTCAACAGATTGACCACCCGTGAATCCTGGTTAAGCGAATTAAGGGCTCCATCCACAAGTCCCACATGCCTAGCGGAATCGCTCTGTTTTAGCTCCTCCTTCAATGTCTCCAGCTTCTTCTGCAAAAGCCTGATGAGGGGAATGACCTGACTCAGGCTGTCAGTGTCTGAACTGACTTCACGTGTGGCAAGTTCAAAGGGTTGCAGAACCTTGCACAACGTTGAAATCATTCTCCACTGCGCTTGAGTCAGGTGCATTCCCCCTCCTTTGCCTATATCGTAGGCAGATGTATAGGCTTGAATGGCCTTTTGCTGCTCCTCCATCCTCTGAAGCATATAGAGGGTTGAATTCCACCTCGTTACCACCTCTTGCTTCAGATGATGGCAGGGCAGGTTCAGGACTGTTTGCTGGTGCTCCAGTCTTCAGTACGCGGTGGCTGAATGCCGAAAGTGGCCCGCAATTCTTCGGGCCACCGACAGCATCTCTTGCACGCCCCTGTCGTTTTTTAAATAATTCTGCACCACTAAATTCAATGTATGTGCAAAACATGGGACGTGCTGGAATTTGCCCAGATGTAATGCACGCACAATATTGCTGGCGTTGTCCGATGTCACAAATCCCCAGGAGAGTCCAATTGGGGTAAGCCATTCTGCGATGATGTTCCTCAGTTTCCGTAAGAGGTTGTCAGCTGTGTGCCTCTTATGGAAAGCGGTGATACAAAGCGTAGCCTGCCTAGGAACGAGTTGGCGTTTGCGAGATGCTGCTACTGGTGCCGCCGCTGCTGTTCTTGCTGCGGGAGGCAATACATCTACCCAGTGGGTTGTCACAGTCCTATAGTCCTGAGTCTGCCCTGCTCCACTTGTCCACATGTCCGTGGTTAAGTGGACATTGGGTACAACTGCATTTTTTAGGACACTGGTGACTCTTTTTCTGACGTCTGTGTACATTTTCGGTATCGCCTGCCTAGAGAAATGGAACCTAGATGGTATTTGGTACCGGGGACACAGTACCTCAATCAAGTCTGTAGTTGCCTGTGAATTAACGGTGGATACCGGACACACGTTTCTCACCGCCCAGGCTGCCAAGGCCTGAGTTATCCGCTTTGCTGGAGGATGACTGCTGTGATATTTCATCTTCCTCGCAAAGGACTGTTGGACAGTCAATTGCTTACTGGAAGTAGTACAAGTGGCCTTCCGACTTCCCCTCTGGGATGACGATCGACTCCCAGCAGCAACAACAGCAGCGCCAGCAGCAGTAGGCGTTACACTCAAGGATGCATCGGAGGAATCCCAGGCAGGAGAGGACTCGTCAGACTTGCCAGTGACATGGCCTGCAGGACTATTGGCTTTCCTGTGTAAGGAGGAAATTGACACTGAGGGAGTTGGTGGTGTGGTTTGCAGGAGCTTGGTTACAAAAGGAAGGGATCTAGTGGTCAGTGGACTGCTTCCGCTGTCATCCAAAGTTTTTGAACTTGTCACTGACTTCTGATGAATGCGGTCCAGGTGACGTATAAGGGAGGTGGTTAACGTCCTTACCCCTACTTATTACAGCATGACAAAGGCAACACACGGCTTGACACCAGTTGTCCGTATTTCTGTTGAAATAATTCCACACCGAAGAGGTGATTTTTTTGGTATTTTGACCAGGCATATCAATGGCCATATTCGTCCCATGGACAACAGGTGTCTCCCCGGGTGCCTGACTTAAACAAACCACCTCACCATCAGAATCCTCCTTGTCAATTTCCTCCCCAGCGCCAGCAACACCCATATCCTCATCCTGGTGTACTTCAACAGTGACATCTTCAATTTGACTATCAGGAACTGGACTGCGGGTGCTCCTTCCAGCAATTGCAGGGGGCGTGCAAATGGTGGAAGGCGCAACCTCTTCCCGTCCAGTGTTGGGAAGGTCAGGCATCGCAACCAACACAATTGGACTCTTCTTGGGGATTTGTGATTTAGAAGAACGCACAGTTCTTTGCTGTGCTTTTGCCATCTTAACTCTTTTAAGTTTTCTAGCGAGAGGATGAGTGCTTCCATCCTCAGGTGAAGCTGAACCACTAGCCTTGAACATAGGCCAGGGCCTCAGCCGTTCCTTGCCACTCCGTGTTGTAAATGGCACATTGGCAAGTTTACGCTTCTCCTCAGACGATTTTGATTTAGATTTTTTGTGTCATTTCACTGAGCTTTATTTTTTTGGATTTTACATGCTCTCTACTATGACATTGTGCATCGACCTTGGCAGACGACGTTGATGGCATTTCATCGTCTCGGCCATGACTAGTGGCAGCAGCTTCAGCACGAGGTGGAAGTGGATCTTGATCTTTCCCTATTTTACCCTCCACATTTTTGTTCTCCATTTTTTAATGTGTGGAATTATATGCCAGTAATATATCGATAGCAATGGCCTACTACTATATATACAGCGCACAACTGAAATGCACCACAGGTATGCATGGATAGTATACTTGACGACACAGAGGTAGGTAGAGCAGTGGCCTACTGTACCGTACTGCTATATATTATATACTGGTGGTCAGCAAACTGTGCAAAACTGAAATGCACCACAGGTATGGATGGATAGTATACTTGACGACACAGAGGTAGGTAGAGCAGTGGCATTCTGTACCGTACTGCTATATATTATATACTGGTGGTCAGCAAAATTATGCACTGTACTCCTACTATAATGCAGCACAGATATGGAGCGCTTTTCAGGCAGAGAACGTATAATACTGGTGGTCACTGGTCACTGGTCAGCAAAACTCTGCACTGTACTCCTCCTATATAATACTGGTGGTCCCCAGTCCCCACAATAAAGCAGTGTGAGCACAGATATATGCAGCACACTGAGCACAGATATGGAGCGTTTTTCAGGCAGAGAACGTATAATACTCGTGGTCACTGGTCAGCAAAACTCTGCACTGTACTCCTCCTATATAGTACTGGTGGTCCCCAGTCCCCACAATAAAGCAGTGTGAGCACAGATATATGCAGCACACTGAGCACTGATATGGAGCGTTTTTCAGGCAGAGAACGTATAATACTGGTGGTCACTGGTCAGCAAAACTCTGCACTGTACTCCTCCTATATAATACTGGTGGTCCCCAGTCCCCACAATAAAGCAGTGTGAGCACAGATATATGCAGCACACTGAGCACAGATATGGAGCGTTTTTCAGGTAGAGAACTTATAATACTGGTGGTCACTGGTCAGCAAAACTCTGCACTGTACTCCTCCTATATACCCAGTCCCCATAATAAAGCAGTGGGCACAGATATTTGCAGCCCCCTGAACAAAACTGAGAGGACGCCAGCCACGTCCTCTCACTATCATTTCCAATGCACGAGTGAAAAATGGCGGCGACGCACGGCTCCTTACATAGAATCCGAATCTCGTGAGAATCTGACAGCGGGATGATGACGTTAGGGCGTGCTCGGGTTAACCGAGCAATACGGGAGAATCCGAGTATGCCTCGGACCCGTGTAAAATGGGTGAAGTTCGGGGGGGTTCGGATTCCGAGGAACCGAACCCGCTCATCACTACATGATATGCTCCCCAGCCGTGCCAACTACACGTGACATGCCCCCCAGCCGTGCCAGCTACACATGACATGCACCCCAGCAGTGCCAGCAACACGTGACATGCCCCCAGCAGTGCCAGCAACACGACATGCCCCCCAGCAGAGCCAGATACACATGACATGCCCCCCCAGCAGTGCCAAATACATAAATGCCCACACAGTGCCAGATAAATAAATGCCCCCACAGTGCTAGATAATTAAAAGCCCCCACAGTGCCGATATGCCCCCCAGCAGTGCCAGATACATAAATGCCCCCACAGTGCCAGATAAATAAATGCCCTCACAGTGCCGATATGCCCCCCAGCAGTGCCAGATACATAAATGCCCCCACAGTGCCAGATAAATAAATGCCCCCACAGTGCCAGATAAATAAATGCCCCCACAGTGCTGATATCCCCCCCAGTGCCAGATACTAAAATGCCCCCACAGTGCCAGATAAATATATGCCCTTACAGTGCCAGGTAAATAAATGCCCCCACAGTGCCAGATACATAAATGCCCCCACAGTGCCAGATACATAAATGCCCCCACAGTGCAGATATGCCCCCACAGTGCCAGATACATAAATGCCCCCATAGTGCAGATTACCTCACAGTGCCAGATATGCCCCCACAGTGCCAGATATGCCCCCACACAGTGCCAGTACCCCCACAGTGCAGATGACCCCACAGTGCCAGATATGACCCCACAGTGACAGATATGCCCCCACACAGTGCCCGATGATCCATAAATGCCCCCCACAATACCTGCGGCGGCGCTGGGAGGGGGAGTGCTGCTGTCTGTGGGCGTGGGACTGGAGGACTTTTCCCAAACGGTTGAGTGCTCCATGCGCGCTGCGCGGCGCCAGCGTCTGATGTCAGACGCCAGCGCCGCACGCACAGTTAAAGGCCGGGTAGAGCTGCAGTGCACAGGGCCGGCTCCAGGTACGAATATGGCGGCGCCAGCGTGCGATGCCCATTAAGGGTGGCGTCCCTCGGCCGCTCTAGTCGAACATGCCTGGAGCCGGCCCTGTCCAGCTCCAAGCACTGGGAAGCTGTCAGTGCTTTGTTGTCCTCAAGCCTGTAGAGAGCTTCTGCAATCTCCTGCTAAAAGAGAGAGAGTGCATTACAAACTTCAGCACTTTCTGACTCCTATCTCCAGGATATCTTCAACCCTGCACTGCTGGTGATCCTATCTCCAGGATATCTGCAAAACTGCACCGCTGGTTGGGGGTCATTCCGAGTTGTTCGCTCGTTGACCATTTTTGCAACGGAGCGATTAATGCGAAAATGCGCATGCGCATGGAACGCAGTGCGCATGCGCTTAGTAATTTTACTAAGAACTTAATAGATTTACTCACGGCAGAACGAAGAATTTCCATTGTTGAAGTGATCGGAGTGTGATTGACAGGAAGTGGGTGTTTCTGGGCAGAAACTCAGCGTTTTCACGGTGTTTGCGGAAAAACGCAGGCGTGCCAGGGAAAAACGCGGGAGTGTCTGGAGAAACGGGGGAGTGGCTGGCCGAACGCAGGGCGTGTTTGTGACATCAAACCAGGAACAAAACGGACTGAACTGATCACTAATCGTGAGTAGATCTGGAGTTACTCAGAAACTGCTAAGAATTTTCTATTCGCAATTCTGCTAATCTTTCGTTTGCAAATCTGCTAAACTAAGATACACTCCCAGAGGGCGGCGGCCTAGCGTGTGCAATGCTGCTAAAACCTGCTAGCGAGCGAACAACTCGGAATCACCCCCTCTATCTCATCTCCAGTATATCTACAAACCTGCACTGCTGGTTATCTCACCTCCAGTATATCTGCACACCAGCACCACTGGTTATCTCATCTCCAGTATATCTGCAAACCTAGGCCCTCATTCCGAGTTGATCGGTCGCAAGGCGAATTTAGCAGAGTTACACACGCTAAGCCTACGCCTACTGGGAGTGTATCTTAGTTTCTTAAAATTGCGACCGATGTATTCGCAATATTGCGATTACTAACTACTTAGCAGTTTCAGAGTAGCTCCAGACTTACTCTGCCTGTGCGATCATTTCAGTGCTTGTCGTTCCTGGTTGACGTCACAAACACACCCAGCGTTCGCCCAGGCACTCCCACCGTTTCTCCGGCCACTCCTGCGTTTTTTCCGGAAACGGTAGCGTTTTCAGCCACACGCCCCTGAAACGTCGTGTTTCCGCCCAGTAACACCCATTTCCTGTCAATCACATTACGATCGCCGGAGCGAAGAAAAAGCCGTGAGTAAAAATACTTTCTTCATAGTAAAGTTACTTGGCGCAGTCGCAGTGCGAACATTGCGCATGCGTACTAAGCGGATTTTCACTGCGATGCGATGAAAAAGAACGAGCGAACAACTCGGAATGAGGGCCCTACTCCGCTGGTTATCTCATCTCCAGGATAGCTGCAAACCTGCACCGCTAGTCAATACAATCTCCATATCTGCAAGCCTGTGTCACTGGGAATCCTATCCAGCTATCCAGCTATCCTGTACTGCTGGCTCAATCCCAGCTTCCAGCTATCCAGCTATCCAGCTTTCCTGAACTGCTGGTTCAATCCCAGCTTCCAGCTATCAGTTTTCTACCACAAGTGTCACTCAGCTTACATTGCACTGGTATCCCCAGTGTTCTATTTCCTCGTAGATGTACAAACACCTGTGGCCAGCCATAGACTTTATCCGGACCTGCCACGTCTGTATGAGTAGGTCATATATCAAGCCCGCGCTATTCTATCCTCGGGACGCCAGCCAACTAGCTGCTCAACCTTATCCGGTTCCACAAGTACCAACAGCCGTGACAGAAAGCACTGACCAAATGGATCCGGCAGGCAGTGCTGGTTTAAGTGTCGACGTGCTGCAAGCTATAGTGGCACGCCTGGAGGGTCTGGAAACAATGCAGCAACAGATGATAAAAGGCTTACAGGACCTCGCTGCGTGGCAAGATGGGTTTTCAAGTAGAGATGTGCGGCGGGCACTTTTCGTGTTTTGGTTCTGGTTCTGGTTCTATCCTCGTGTTTTGGATCTGGATTAGTTTTGCCAAAACCACCCTTTCGTGTTTTGGTTTTGGATCTGGATGATTTTTGAAAAAAACATAAAAATAGCTAAAATCATAGAATTTGGGGGTAACTTTCATCCTATGGTATTATTAACCTCAATAACATTCATTTTCATTCATTTCCAGTCTATTATGAACACCTCACAATATTGTTTTTAGGCCAAAAGGTTGCACCGAGGTGGCTGTATGACTAAGCTAAGCGACCCAAGTGGCCGACACAAACACCTGGCCCATCTAGGAGTGGCACTGCAGTGTCACGCAGGATGGCCCTTCAAAAAAATACTCCCCAAACAGCACATGACGCAAAGAAAAAAAGAGGCGCAATGAGGTAGCTGTGTGACTATGCTAAGCGACACAAGTGTGCGGCACACACACCTGGCCAATCTAGGAGTGGCACTGCAGTTGCAGACAGGATGACACATAAAACAACTAGGCCCCAAACGAGCACATCATGCAAAGAAGAAAAAGAGGTGCAATGAGGTAGCTGTATGACTAAGCTAAGCGACACAAGTGTGCGGCACAAACAACATGAGACGTGCTGGATTTTGCCCAGATGTAATACACGCACAATATTGGTGGCACAGGAGAGCATACCCCTAAACCACACACACGGCAAAGCCTATAAAATTAATTTGGATAATAATAACCATTTTATTTGGAGCTATTATAATAATATGCAGCACAGGTGAGCGTACCCCTACAACACACAGGGCAAACCCTGTAAAAATTATATTTGGATTAAGTGTTAATAACCACTTTATTTGGAGTAAATAATATACAGCACAGGACACTACCACTGGTCTGATGCAGGCCAACACAGCGACACTGTAAGGGACTTATTATACAGCAGCAATGGACATATTGCTGCAGAAGACACCACCACTGTGACTGATCACTGGACTGACTGATGCAGCTAAGACACTACACTGGAATGAGCAGCACAAGACAGCACTATAATCATCACCCCACTTTCCCGCCCGCACAGACACTGAGGACGGAGACATGTCCTCTCACTACACTCTCCAGGATTGGAGTGAAAATGGTGGCGATGCGCGGCTCCTTATATGGTATCCAAATCCCACGAGAATCCGAGCCTGACTCGGATACGGGCTCAGGTAGTGAAGTTCGGTAGGGTTCGGTTCTCTGAGAACCGAACCCGCTCATCTCTAGTTTCAAGCATCTTTGGCTACACCCTCGTCTCAATCTACTGCCCGTGAAGTTTACCAAGGTCCTTCTGCATCTTCAAAGGCTATCCACCTTCCTACGCCAGAGAAATTTGATGAAAATCCCAAGCTCTGTAGGGGATTTATAAATCTCTGTGATGTGAATTTCACGCTTCTTCCTGAAAATTTTCCCTCCTCTAAATCTAAGGTGGCATTCATCATTTCTCTCCTGTCTGGAAAAGCCCTTGAGTGGGTATCTCCTCAGTGGGAGAGATCAGATCCCATTCTCAGTGACTACTCAAGGTTCCTACAGTCTTTATGCGTAATCTTTGACGAGCCTGGCTGCTCAACGTCCGCTTTCCTTGATTTCATCAGAATCCGCTAAGGCTCTAGATCAGTCGGTCAGTACATAATTGACTTTCAAACTCTGGCATCTGAACTCCGATGGAATGAGGAAGCCTTGACCGTGGCTTTCTAGCATGGTTTCTCTGAAAAACTCAAAGATGAGCTAGCCTCTAGAGATATGCCTTCTACTCGCAAAGATCTTATGTCCTTATGTAATAAAAACTATTTTTGCCTGAGAGAAGGGATTCATGAAAAATCTCATCTTGAACGAGTTAAACTGCATCCACCTCCTCGCCTTCCTTCTTCTTCAGATGTTGAGCCTATGCAAATAAATTGCTCCAAGTTGTCTGCAAAAGAGGAACAACGTCGTCGTCAGATGAATCTCTGTACTGTGGAGAAAGTGACCACCAACTGACCTGTTCCAAGCATATGGGAAACGGGATTTCCTAGTCTACGGAGGAGGGTCAAAGCAAGGAAGCGTAAAAAACTCTCCGTGCAAGAAGGATTCCATTATCTCTGTTTCTCGGCAGCTTCCCACCAGTTCTGAAACTTTTCTTGCTCTTCTAGATTCTGGCTCTGCAGAAAAATTCATTTCGGCTGACCTGGTGTGCAAACATCAGATACCTACTAGGAAACTTTCTCAAGCCATCACTCTCACGGCAGTAGACGGTAGTCCTATACCTCATGGGACTATTCTCCAAGAGAATTGCAATTTAACACTTCAGGTGGGGGTGTTACATTCCGAGGCTCTCTGATTCCTAGTTATCTCCAGAGCAACTCATCCTCTCGTTCTCGGACTTCCTTGGCTCCAGCAGCATAATCCTCAGTTGGACTGGACTTCCATGCAAATTCTATCCTGGGGTTCTAAGTGTCATGACAAGTGTCTTCGCAAGGTCATTCCAGCTTGTCAGGCGGAGGTTCCTATTCCTGATGATCTCCCTGAGCAATACCACCCATTTGCTGATGTCTTTAGTAAGAGAGAAGCAGACAAATTACCACCGCATAGAGAATAGGACTGCCCCATTGACCTTATACCTGGCAAATCTCCACCCAGAGGAATAACTTATCCTTTGCCCATTCCCGAAACAGCTGCCATGTCCGTACATATCAAAGAGAACCTTGAGAAGGGCTTCATACGTCCCTCATCTTCGCCTGTAGGAGCAGGTTTCTTTTTTGTCATCCCCGTATCGATTACATGGGGTTAATTGACATTACAGTTAAGAATCGCTACCCACTACCCTTAATTACGAAACTTTTCGATTGGGTGAAAGGAGCCACAATTTTTTCAAAACTGAATCTAAGAGGGGCATATAATTTAATTTGTATACATGCCGGTGACGAATGGAAGACTGCATTTAACACTTGCGATGGGCATTACGAGTACTTGGTAATGCCATTCAGTCTCAGTAATGCACCAGTAGTGTTCCAGCACTTCGTCAAGGAAATCTTCTGAGATTTATTGTACCAGTCCATTGTGGTATATTTAGATGACATTTTAATTTTCTCTCGTGACCTACAAACTCATCGTCAGCAGGTCCAGCAGGTGCTCAGAAGAAGGCGGAAGCATCAATTGTTCTGCAAACTTGAGAGATGCGTCTTCGAAGTGCCATCCATTGCATTCTTGGGTTACATTATTTCCAGTTCTAAACTGAGCATGGATCTCTCAATAGCAAAAATGCCAACCTGACTGTTTGGACCCCGCAAAGCACAACAAGCTTTTCATCTATTAAAAGAAGCATTCACTTCAGCCCCTGTGCTTCAGCAACCAGACATTTCTCAGCCATTCATTCTGGAAGTTGATGCTTCTTCTGAGGGTGCAGGAGCAGTTCTGTCTCAGCAATTCTCAGATGAGAAAATCCATCCTTGTGCTTATTTTTCAAGAAAATTCTCTTCCACCGAGAAGAATTATCCTATAGGGGAAAAGGAATTATTGGCAATTAAACTTGCTTTCAAAGAGTGGCGATACCTCTTAGAAGGAGCTCAATTCCCAATTACTGTTTTCACGGATCACCGGAATCTTCTGTTCCTCAAGAGTCTTCAATGCTGCTCTCCTCACCAGGCACAGTGGTATCAATACTTTTCTTGCTTCCATGTCAACCTCGCCTACCGTCTGGGTTCCCAGAATGGGAAGGCGGATGCTCTCTCCTGTTCCCTCTGCCCTGAAGAGGAACTGTCTCCGGAAGAACCTCATCCCATCCTCAATCCGGCAGTTTTTGCTTAAACCAAAACTAACTCTACTCCTCCTCCTGGTAAGACTTTCATTGCTCCCAATCTTCGCAAGCAACTTATACAATGGGCAAACTCCTTTCTCTTCTAAAGGTCACGTAAGGACTCAAAAAACTTTGGAATTCCTGAGAAGATCCTATTGGTGGCCCACCATGCAACAAGACACTGAATCTTTCATTGCCTCTTGTGTTAGATGCGCTCAGCATAAGTCGCCCCATCAAGCTAATGTGGGTCCATTACACCCATTATCCATTCCAGTTCATCCATGGACTCACATATCGATGGACTTTGTCACTGATCTTCCTCCATCACAGGGAAAGAACACCGTCCGGGTCATCGTCATCCATTTCTCTAAAATGGTGCATTTTATCCCGCTCTTTGGTCTGCCGTCTGCTCCTCAACTCTCCAAGTTGTTTATCTCTAAGATCTTCCGTCTTCATGGATTACCGAGAGAAATAGTTTCAGATCGTGGAGTTTAATTTGTTGCAAAGTTCTGGAAATCTCTTTGCGCTTCTCTTCAAATCAAGTTGAAATTCTCCACAGCTTACCACCCTCAGAGTAATGGACAGACTGAGCGAGTTAACCAAGATTTAGAGACATTCCTCCACATGTTTCTTTTCTCCTCTCAAGATAATTGGGTCGACTTACTCCCCTGGGCCGAATTCTCTCACAATAATACTTATTATTCCTCTTCGGATTCAGCACCTTTCTTTTTGGGCAACATCCATGGGTCCCAGAATTCCAGTCCATACCACCTCTAGACATCCCAGTGGCTCAAGCTGCACTTAAAGACTTTTCCTCAATTTAGAAATCAGTCCATTCTGCATAAAGAAAGACTTCCAAGCGATACAGACTATTTGCGGATCGAAAGAGAAAAGCTGTTCCTCATCTTAAAGCAGGTGACACAGTGTGCCTCTCCACCTGAAACCTTCGTCTTCAAGTACCATCGATGAAATTTGCTCCCCCGGTACATTGGTCCATTCACCGTTCAGAAGGTAATCAACCCTGTTGCCTTTCAGCTCAAACTTCCTCCTTGTCTCCGCATTCTGAACTCTTTCCATGTCTCCCTACTCAAGCCTCTGATTCTGAATCAGTTTCAGTCTCAACCTCCCTCTGGTCCTAAGGTGCACACTCAACGTGATGTCGAGTTCGAAAAGATCTTGGACTCCTGGATCCACTACGGATGTGTTCAATACCTCATTGACTGGAGAGGATATGGACCTGAGGAGAGATCTTGGATCTTCGCGGAGTATGTCCATGCTCCTCTTCTTGTTAAAAGATTCCATTCCCGGTTTCCACAAAGGCCAAAGAATCGTCCAGTAGCCACTCCTAAAGGAGGGAGTACTGTCACAAAATGAAGGTTTTACAGTGCTTCCTAGTCGAACTTTGACCTACCTGCAGCACAGTCCAAAGCGCTCTCCGCCATTCGCTGGTCCATCCAGCATCCCGTGCTGTCAGTCACAGCATCCATTTCAGGATAGTTAGGCTTCTGCTCCTTCCCGTCCTGCTAGGCCTCAGTCCACTCTGAAGTCTAGCCTGGAGTACTCCATGTTACTTCCTGATCAGCTGACTCTGCAGAGAACTCTCCAACCAGGTAGTGTTTCCAGAGAGCAAGGGGTATATATTCCAGCACTGGAAAGCTGTCAGTGCTTTGTTGTCCTCAAGCCTGTAGAGAGTTCCTGCAATCTCCTGCTTAAAGAGAGAGAGTGCATTACCAACTTCAGAACTTCCTGACTCCTATCGCCAGGATATCTGCAACCCTGCACCACTGGTGATCCTATCTCCAGGATATCTGCAAACCTGCACTGCTGGTTATCTCATCTCCAGGATATCTGTAAACCTGCACTGCTGGTCAATACAATCTCCAATATAACAGAATAGAAAAGATTCAGTGCTAATATCCAGCTAGGTAAGAATACTGACATTTTATTATACAGATGAACTACCAGTTCATATATAAATACTATATATAAAATTACTGTTGCAACAGATAAAAAAATAAAAATAAAAACACCAAATTGGAGTAGGGCAAAGAGCAACACTGCTATAAAAATTTTTTTTATCATAAAAACTTCTTGAGATGCTGGGAATAATTTTAAAAAGCCTGATTCCTAGGGAAGTCTTAGTACCGTTGTTACCAGTTCCACTTGAATGAGTCCTCCAAAAGGTTAGCACTCCTGTGAATAATGGAGATACTCTTACTGGTTGGATTTTCCCGTGCTGGCACTGTAGAGGAAAGGTAGAACCACCTTGAAAAAGCTGCTGAAGCAGTGAAACGCATTGATGACAAGACTGGGACTTCCAATCTCTGAGATCAGCCTGCAATCCAACTATTGGGAACTGCGGTCCTTGTGGGACAATTCCTTGGAAAGTGTCTGTGAAGGACCCTGCTATGGTTCTACCTTTCCTCTACAGTACCAGCACGGGAAAATCCAACCAGTAAGAGGATCTCCATTATTCACAGGAGTGCTAACCTTTTGGAGGACTCATTCAAGTGGAACTGGTAACAATGGTACTAAGACTTCCCTAGGAATCAGGCTTTTTCAAATTATTCCCAGCATCTCAAGAAGTTTTTATGATTAAAAAAAAAAATTTTAAGCAGTGTTGCTCTTTGCCCTACTCCAATTTGGTGTTTTTATTTTTATTTTTTATCTGCTGCAACAGTAATTTTATATACAGTATTTATATATGAATTTGTAGATCATCTGTATAATAAAATTTCAGTATTCTTACCTAGCTGGATATTAGCGCTGAATCTTTTCTATTCTGTTGTTTTCACATTAGAGTCTAACTAGCCCTTATTATTCAGCAGCTGGAGGTTTCACAGCACCTGTCAGCGCCATTTCTACCTTGGTAGTTTTTCTTCACAGAATCTCAAATATATCTGCAAGCCTGCATTACTGAGAATCCTATCCAGCTATCCAGAACTGCTGGTTCAATCCTAGCTTCCAGCTATCCTGTACTGCTGGTTCAATTCCAGCTTCCAGCTATCCTGTACTGCTGGTTCAATCCCAGCTTCCAGATATCATGTACTGCATGTTCAATCCCAGTTTCCAGCTATCCAGCTATCCTGTACTACTGGCTCAATCCCAGCTCCCAGCTACAAAGCTATCCTGTATTGCTGGTTCAATCCTAGCTTCCAGCTATCCAGCTATCCTGTACTGCTGGCTCAATTCCAGCTATCCTGAACTGCTGCAAAAAGGGATATATGGAGCACCTCTCCAATGCGCGGAGACGGCTGCCTCAACAGTATAAACCAAAATATGGGCGTAACTCACTCCCAAAAAGGCAATAAAGTGTAAAGAGACAGGAATATACTGTACTGGGCGCCAAATGACAATGTATAACACAACAATAGCAAGGTTTGAAGGTAAACAATGAAAATACAATAGGTAAACGTCCCTTTACAATACTTTGAATCAGGCGTGTAAAGGGTTCTCTGATTTCCTCATAGACAGACGGGCAGTCTCAGCAGGGATTCAATTCGTGGTGTCATAGAGAATGAAGAGAAAGGAATATCTAGTGTAATACAGTTTTATTCCTTTAAATTACAATAACACACACATTCCCTGTAGACAACCCTTTCCAATGGATAAAATAGATAATTTAGATAATTGAATACTATATAGAGCACATGCAGCATAAAGGATGCTAGCCAAGCTGTGTAATGGGGTTGCAATTACCAGATAGTAGGAGGATAAATTATCCTCAGACAAGCATATTCTTAGTCACCAGACAGCCTCCCGGGAAATGGCGTTCTGGATTTTCCGGCAAAAGCTCCTTCCACAAACAGCAGACCAGGTACCCCAGCTGCGCCGACGCGTTTCAGGCCTTACAAGGCCCTTTTTCATCAGCCTTGAAAAAGGGCCTAGTAAGGCCTGAAACGCGTCGGCGCAGCTGGGGTACCTGGTCTGCTGTTTGTGGAAGGAGCTTTTGCCGGAAAATCCAGAACGCCATTTCCCGGGAGGCTGTCTGGTGACTAAGAATATGCTTGTCTGAGGATAATTTATCCTACTACTATCCGGTAATTGCAACCCCATTACACAGCTTGGCTAGCATCCTTTATGCTGCATGTGCTCTATATAGTATTCAATTATCTAAATTATCTATTTTATCCATTGGAAAGGGTTGTCTACAGGGAATGTGTGTGTTATTGTAATTTAAAGGAATAAAACTGTATTACACCAGATATTCCTTTCTCTTCATCCTGAACTGCTGGTTTAATCCCATCTTCCAGCTATCCAGCTGTCCTGTACTGCTGGCTCAATCCCAGCTTCCAGCTATCCTGAACTGCTGGCTCAATCCCAGCTTCCAGCTATCCTGAACTGCTGGTTCAATCCCAGCTTCCAGCTATCAGTTTTCTACCACAAGTGTCACTCAACTATCATTGCACTGGTATCCCCAGTGTTCTAGTTCCTTGTAGATGTACAAACACTTGTGGCCAGCCATAGAGTTTAGTCGGACCTGCCACGTCTGTATGAGTAGGTCATATATCAAGCCCATACTATTCCGTCCTCGGGACTCCAGCCAACTAGCTGCTCGAACTCATCCGGTTCCACAAGTACCATTAGCCGTGACAGTAACTAATAGAGTTATTGAAAGAATCAATAAGGTTGTATCAATATACATAATTATATGGCTTTGGAATATTTTGTCGATGGTTAGAATGTCAACATAGTCATAATGTTGACATCTAACATGTCAATATGTTCAGTATGTTGACATTGGCCATGTAGACATTGAGATTGTTGACACTGATGACAAGTCAACATGCTAATAATATCACCAATTGGCGGTGCGGCTGGTCAGATGTACCCTAACCTTAACCATGAGCCTAAGCCTAACCAAAAGCAGAGTCCTAACCCTAAAACTAACCCTAACCCTAGGCCATGGCTGATGTTCTTGCTGTTTTGGCTTTATTCGCAATCTTGTAACATGGGGGTCATTCCGAGTTGATCGCACGCTAGCTATTTTTTGCAGCTCTGCGATCAGGTCAAAACTCGGCAAAACTGCGCATGCGTATGCACCGCAATGCACAGGCGTGTTGTACGGGTACAAAGCGGATCGGTGCTGGGCAATGGATTTAATGAAGAATCCATTCACACAGCCGACCGCAAGAAGATTGACAGGAAGAGGGCGTTTATGGGTGTCAGCTGACCGTTTTCAGGGAGTGGTTGGAAAAACGCAGGCATGTCCAAGCGTTTGCAGGGCGGGTGTCTGACGTCAATTTCGGGACCGGACAGGCTGAAGTGATCGCAGCGTCTGAGTAACTTCAGACCTACTCAGAAACTGCACGATCTGTTTTTGTACTGCTCGGCTGCACAAGCGTTCGCACACTTGCAAAGCGAAAATACACTCCCCCATAGGCGGCGACTATATGATTGCAGCGCTGCAAAAAATAGCTAGCGAGCAATCAACTTGGAATGACCCCCGTTAGCCTCTACCTGTGTATAATGGCGCAATCTGCTATTGCGGCAGTAAGTGTGTACCTATTCTTAACCCTTTACTAATCCTAACCATAATCCTAAACTTAACTATAAACCCAACCATAAATCTTATGCTGTCATTTCACAAAAATGTTGACAATCCACTTGTTGACAAGTATGATGTCAACATACATTGACATCACGACTGCATTCTAATTATATCACAGTGGAATGAAGGACTTCTATAAAGTTAATTGCTATTCAAACTGTTATAATTCTGTAATAAAAAGTCTATATGTTTAAAAGACAGATAAAGGTTTTTTCCTAAGTGAAATTGATACATTAAAATAACATACAGTATTAATATCAAACACAGGAAAATAATTTGTTCATTTTAAAGATGAAGATACTGTGAGACAATAATAATGACATAACTTCTATCTACCATTATCACTCTGAACCACCAAGAAAAAAGGCAGTATTCATATTTTGGGATAATTATAACAAGACAGATTATACTGTCTGGTCATCCAACTAATCACTTCAGGTTATACTATGAGCTGGACATGTACTAGTTGAAGGGTACTTTTCCAATGACATCTTATCTACACCGCCAGATAAATTAATTTTATATTTCCATTATAGGTTTTGTATATGAGAAAAGTTTACTATTAGGATTTTTTGATAATTTTCTGACTTTTCAGAAACTTCTTTAATTATTAGAGATGAGCGGGTTCGGTTCCTCGAGATCCGAACCCCCCAAACTTCACCCATTTTACACAGGTCCGAGGCAGCCTCAAATCTTCCCACCTTGCTCGGTTAACCAGAACGCCCCCGAACGTCATCACCCCGCTGTCGGATTCTCGCGAGATTCGTATTCTATATAAGGAGCCGCGCGTCGCCGCCATTTTCACTTGTGCATTGGAGATGATAGCGAGAGGACGTGGCTGCGTTCTCTCAGTTTCTGTGTTCAGTGTGCTGCAAATATCTGTGCTCAGTGTGCTGCAAATATCTGTGCTCAGTGTGCTGCAAATATCTACGTTCTCTGTCTGAAAACGCTCCATATCTGTGCTGCATTGTAGTTGTGCGCAGTATATAGTAGAAGGACAGTGCAGAATTTTGCTGACCACCAGTATATATATAGCAGTATGGTACAGTAGTCCATTGCTCTACCTCTGTGTCGTCAAGTATACTATCCATATCTGTGCTGCATTGTAGTTGTGCGCAGTATATAGTAGGAGGACAGTGCAGAATTTTGCTGACCACCAGTATATATATAGCAGTACAGTAGTCCATTGCTCTACCTCTGTGTCGTCAAGTATACTATCCATATATGTGCTGCATTGTAGTTGTGCGCAGTATATAGCAGGAGGACAGTGCAGAATTTTGCTGACCACCTGTGTATATATAATATATATAGCAGTACGGTACAGTAGTCCATTGCTCTACCTCTGTGTCGTCAAGTATACTATCCATATCTGTGCTGCATTGTAGTTGTGCGCAGTATTAAGTAGGAGGACAGTGCAGAATTTTGCTGACCACCAGTATATATATAGCAGTACGGTAGAGTAGTCCATTGCTCTACCTCTGTGTCGTCAAGTATACTATCCATATCTGTGCTGCATTGTAGTTGTGCGCAGTATATAGTAGGAGGACAGTGCAGAATTTTGCTGACCACCAGTATATATATAGCAGTACGGTACAGTAGTCCATTGCTCTACCTCTGTGTCGTCAAGTATACTATCCATATCTGTGCTGCATTGTAGTTGTGCGCAGTATATAGTAGGAGAACAGTGCAGAATTTTGCTGACCACCAGTATATATATATAGCAGTATGGTACAGTAGTCCTTACTCTACCTCTGTGTCGTCAAGTATACTATCCATATCTGTGCTGCATTGTAGTTGTGCGCAGTATATAGTAGGAGGACAGTGCAAAATTTTGCTGACCACCAGTATATATAATATATATATAGCAATTCGGTTCAGTAGTCCATTGCTCTACCTCTGTGTCGTCAAGTATACTATCCATATCTGTGCTGCATTGTAGTTGTGCGCAGTATATAGTAGGAGGACAGTGCAAAATTTTGCTGACCACCAGTATATATAATATATATATAGCAGTACGGTACAGTAGTCCATTGCTCTACCTCTGTGTCGTCAAGTATACTTTCCATATCTGTGCTGCATTGTAGTTTTGCGCAGTATATGATAGGAGGACAGTTCAGAATTTTGCTGACCACCAGTATATATATATATAGCAGTACGGTACAGTAGTCCATTGCTCTACCTCTGTGTCGTCAAGTATACTATCCATATCTGTGCTGCATTGTAGTTGTGCACAGTATTAAGTAGGAGGACAGTGCAGAATTTTGCTGACCACCAGTATATATATAGCAGTACGGTACAGTAGTCCATTGCTCTACCTCTGTGTCGTCAAGTATACTATCCATATCTGTGCTGCATTGTAGTTGTGTGCAGTATATAGTAGGAGGACAGTGCAGTATTTTGCTGACCACCAGTATATATATATAGCAGTACGGTACAGTAGTCCATTGCTCTACCTCTGTGTCATCAAGTATACTATCCATATCTGTGCTGCATTGTAGTTGTGCGCAGTATATAGTAGGAGGACAGTGCAGAATTTTGCTGACCACCAGTATATATATAGCAGTACGGTACAGTAGTCCATTGCTCTACCTCTGTGTCGTCAAGTATACTATCCATATCTGTGCTGCATTGTAGTTGTGCGCAGTATATAGTAGGAGAACAGTGCAGAATTTTGCTGACCACCAGTATATATATATAGCAGTATGGTACAGTAGTCCATTACTCTACCTCTGTGTCGTCAAGTATACTATCCATATCTGTGCTGCATGTAGTTGTGCGCAGTATATAGTAGGAGGACAGTGCAGAATTTTGCTGACCACCAGTATATATATAGCAGTTCGGTACAGTAGTCCATTGCTCTACCTCTGTCGTCAAGTATACTATCCATATCTGTGCTGCATTGTAGTTGTGCGTAGTATATAGTAGGAGGACAGTGCAGAATTTTGCTGACCACCAGTATATATATAGCAGTACGGTACAGTAGTCCATTGTTCTACCTCTGTGTCGTCAAGTATACTATCCGTATCTGTGCTGCATTGTAGTTGTGCGCAGTATATAGTAGGAGGACAGTGCAGAATTTTGCTGACCACCAGTATATATATAGCAGTACGTTACAGTAGTCCATTGCTCTACCTCTGTGTCGTCAAGTATACTATCCATATCTGTGCTGCATTGTAGTTGTGCGCAGTATATAGCAGGAGCACAGTGCAGAATTTTGCTGACCACCTATGTATATAATATATATAGCAGTACGGTACAGTAGTCCATTGCTCTACCTCTGTGTCGTCGAGTATACTATCCATATCTGTGCTGCATTGTAGATGTGCACAGTATATAGTAGGAGGACAGTGCAGAATTTTACTGACCACCTGTATATATATAGCAGTATGGCACAGTAGTCCATTGCTCTACCTCTGTGTCGTCAAGTATACTATCCATATCTGTGCTGCATTGTAGTTGTGCGCAGTATATAGTAGGAGGACAGTGCAGAATTTTGCTGACCACCTGTATATATATAGCAGTACGGTACAGTAGTCCATAGCTCTACCTCTGTGTCGTCAAGTATACTATCCATATCTGTGCTGCATTGTAGTTGTGCGCAGTATATAGTAGGAGGACAGTGCAGAATTTTGCTGACCATCAGTATATATAATATATATATATATATAGCAGTATGGTACAGTAGTCCATTGCTCTACCTCTGTGTCGTCAAGTATACTATCCATATCTGTGCTGTATTGTAGTTGTGCGCAGTATATATTAGGAGGACAGTGCAGAATTTTGCTGACCACCAGTATATATATAGCAGTACGGTACAGTAGTCCATTGCTCTACCTCTGTGTTGTCAAGTATACTATCCATATCTGTGCTGCATTGTAGTTGTGCGCAGTATTAAGTAGGAGGACAGTGCAGAATTTTGCTGACCACCAGTATATATATAGCAGTACGGTACAGTAGTCCATTGCTCTACCTCTGTGTCGTCAAGTATACTATCCATATCTGTGCTGCATTGTAGTTGCGCGCAGTATATAGTAGGAGGACAGTGCAGAATTTTGCTGACCACCAGTATATATATAGCAGTACGGTACAGTAGTCCATTGCCCTACCTCTGTTTCATCAAGTATACTATCCATATCTGTGCTGCATTGTAGTTGTGCGCAGTATATAGTAGGAGGACAGTGCAGAATTTTGCTGACCACCAGTATATATATAGCAGTATGGTACAGTAGTCCATTGTTCTACCTCTGTGTCGTCAAGTATACTATCCATATCTGTGCTGCATTGTAGTTGTGCGCAGTTTATAGTAGGACAGTGCAGAATTTTGCTGACCACCAGTATATATATAGCCATAGGTGTGCGCAGGGGGGGTGCCTGGTGCGCACAGGCACCCCCTAATGTCTGGCACCCCGATCTCACATGCCTGATGCAGGGATCGCCGAGCAGGCTGATTACTGTCCCCTCTGCACTGCACCCTGCAGGACTGCATTACTGACCGGACGCCTGGGTTAATCAAGGGTGCCACTGCCACCGGCTTTCAGATTCCCAGCTCCACCTCCATGTACAAAAACAGTGTGATGTGACGTGATTATGTCATGCTGCTCACATGCCCACCCGCCACATACACACCTCACTCCTTCTATGCTATGCCAACGCCAGCCACTGATGAGGAGCAGCATGCAGCCAGCGTTCCTCTTAGGAAGACAAATTCAATACTGGCAGACGGCCGGCAGCAGCACAGAAAGGTCACTCGTTTTTCCATCAGCAGCAGTAACTGGTCTGTGACTGTCAGTGTCAGTTTAGTTACTGACTTGTAAGTAAGCTGCTGCAGCTTGCAGGGGAAAGAGGGGGAGCCAGACCAGGCTGTGGAGGAGCAGTGTAATTGCATGAGTGCCATCAGGGGTGTTTGTTTGGTGCACACCACAACATCTGACAATGTATCTGCTTTATTAGGATTGGTACAAAGGTGGATATTTTATATGCGTTGACCATCAATAGATGGTGCTAGACACGCCCAAAAGGTGGGCTAGACACACCCCTCCGACGGTGCACCCCCTAATAAAATGTGCTGCGCACGCCAGTGTATATAGCAGTACGGTACAGTAGTCCATTGCTCTACCTCTGTCTCATCAAGTATACTATCCATATCTGTGCTGCATTGTAGTTGTGTGCAGTATATAGTAGGAGGACAGTGCAGAATTTTGCTGACCACCAGTATATATATAGCAGTACGGTACAGTAGTCCATTGCTCTACCTCTGTGTCGTCAAGTATACTATCCATATCTGTGCTGCATTGTAGTTGTCCACAGTATATAGTAGGAGTACAGTGCAGAATTTTGCTGACCACCAGTATATATAATATATATATAGCAGTTCGGTACAATAGTCCATTGCTCTACCTCTGTGTCGTCAAGTATACTATCCATATCTGTGCTGCATTGTAGTTGTTTGTGATGTTTGGGGCTAATTTTTTTAAGTGCCATCCTGTCTGACACTGCAGTGCCACTCCTTGATATGCCAGGTGTTTGTGCCGGCCACTTGGGTCGCTTAGCCTAGCCATCCAACGACCTTGGTGCACCTCTTTTTTTCTTTGCATCATGTGCTGTTTGTGGACTATTTTTTTAAGTGCCATTCTGTCTGACACTGCAGTGCCACTCCTAGATCAGCCAGGTGTTTGTGCCAGCCACTTGGGTCGCTTAGCTTAGCCATCCAGCGACCTTGGTGCACCTCTTTTTTTCTTTGCATCATGTGCTGTTTGGGGCTAATTTTTTTAAGTGCCATCCTGTCTGACACTGCAGTGCCACTCCTAGATGGGCCAGGTGTTTGTGACGGCCACTTGGGTCGCTTAGCTTAGCCATCCAGCGACCTTGGTGCGCCTCTTTTTTTCTTTGCATCATGTGCTGTTTGGGGCTAATTTTTTTAAGTGCCATCCTGTCTGACATTGCAGTGCCACTCCTAGATGGGCCAGGTGTTTGTGCCGGCCACTTGGGTCGCTTAGCTTAGCCATCCGGCGACCTAGGTGCACCTCTTTTTTTCTTTGCATCATGTGCTGTTTGGGGCTAATTTTTTTAAGTGCCATCCTGTCTGACATTGCAGTGCCACTCCTAGATGGGCCAGGTGTTTGTGCCGGCCACTTGGGTCGCTTAGCTTAGCCATCCAGCGACCTTGGTGCACCTCTTTTTTTCTTTGCATGATGTGCTGTTTGAGGACTATTTTTTAAATCTGCCATCCTGTCTGACACTGCAGTGCCACTCCTAGATGGGCCAGGTGTTTGTGCCGGCCACTTGGGCCACTTAGCTAAGCCATCCAGCGACCTTGGTGCACCTCTTTTTTTCTTTGCATCATGTGCTGTTTGGGGACTATTTTTTTAAGTGCCATCCTGTCTGACACTGCAGTGCAACTCCTAGATGGGCCAGGTGTTTGTGCCGGCCACTTGGGTCGCTTAGCTTAGTCATCCAGCGACCTTGGTGCAAATTTTAGGACTAAAAATAATATTGTAAGGTGTGAGGTGTTCAGAATAGACTGGAAATGAGTGGAAATTATGGTTATTGAGGTTAATAATACTATGGGATCAAAATGACCCCCAAATTCTATGATTTAAGCTGTTTTTGAGGTTTTTTTTTTAAAAAAAAACACCCAAATCCAAAACACACCCGAATCTGACAAAAAAAATTCAGGGAGGTTTTGCCAAAACGCGTCCGAATCCAAAACACGGCCGCGGAACCGAATCCAAAACCAAAACACATAACCCGAAAAATGTCCGGTGCACATCTCTATTAATTATATTTTATTTCATTTTCTTTTGAGAATCTTAACAAAATATATATTTTTAAAAATAGATAAGAAATCCATATTTGTGTCTTTGTTTTGTAAGAGAATAGTGAAGTTCAGTGATTGCACCTTGCTACAATCAAACGGTGATAGTACAGTATATCTGAGAGAATGATCTGCCATGTTTGGGGCTTTACAGATAAATATCATACCAAGGTCTTCTGCAGGAATATCTTTTGTTTGATTGTTTTGGGATCCTTTCAGGTAATACATACAGTAGTGACTAAATCCAAATTTACAAAGGTTAGAATGTTACTGTACAGTACAGTATGTATTAGAATTTATAGAATTGTTTTCCATATGGATAAAAAACATATTCAACAGCTCTGCAAACATCTAGCATAACAGCAAAAAAATTGGTACTGTAATTTTGTGTATGGGTTTAGAATACCCCAAGTCCTTTACTTAGCTCAAAACAGCAACTTTACTGGACGTGTGTTTGATATGATCTGTGATGTTCTTGATATCAAACAACTGTTGCACACAAGCTTTACCAGCTATAAATTAGTGTGAGGGTTGAAAGATACTGTACAATAGTACTTGCCAATGTTATCGAACATTCCTGCCCCTCGGCTTGGTGTTACATGATATAAGAACAACACAGAAGTCTTAGACATGTGTGGGATCAGTAGATTAAATTAAGTGTTGGTCAATGAAGTACCATGTTCGTGGTTTTTAGTGTATCTCCAGGTAAGTTAGCCCTCAATGTACAAATTCTATTTGACCTAATATAGGGAATTCAATGTTTAGACTCAGATTTATTAGCACCAGTAACTGTATAACTAATCATGTATTTCCAAATGTGTGTAACTTAGAAATCTGCATTTTATCTACAGGTAGAATAACTGCTTTTTTAAATTGGTTCTTGAAGACCCTTGCCTTTTTTGAACCTGCTATTATTTAAATTGATTGTGCAACTTCCTTATTGCCTGTAACTTAAAAAGAAATTCCTTCCAATACTATAAAGACTGCTAATGATATAAAACTTACGACATGAATTTGCTTCATGAACAGTTTATTAAACCAAAGAAGTGCATAGAAGTCTAACAATGTTCTTCACTTAATACATATGGTGGACACGTCTGAAGGAGCCAATTCTGGGGCTGGTGGCTCCCCAGTCGGTGTATCTCCGGTACTCCCCAGGCTTCAGATAAAACTGACGTCCCCGGTAGTTGGGCTCCTCATAGAACATCCAGTATCCGTCATATACATGGGCGGAGTGAATGTCATGGTAGCGGAACCTCTCATAGACATGGGGACAGTCTTCTGTGAACTCCATCATCTGACCTCGGAAGTTCTCTCTCTCATAGACACTGATTCTGAATGATCCCTGGTGCTGTTTTAGAGAAAAGACAGATTGAAATGTTCAAGATGTGAGAAAGAGGTCACATGTAATTGTTTAACAGATCTTTAATATGAACATGTATACCTTAACATGTGAAAGCTTTATAATGGGAAACATCAATCAACAACTTTGATTATGCATCTGAGTGAGTGGAGACTTGATAAAATTATATAGAGATTTTTACTTTTTATGTTTTATATTAGTGTTTTATGATCTCTTATATTAATATCAGGACTATAATCTAAAGGGAATTGCCTTACATTAGCCTGAGACAATTTTATTTTATACAATTGTTATTTAAAAATAACAACTAAGGTGTAGATATTATTAACGCTTCTACTATAGCTCTATTGTACTCTAAGTGTTTTTTCAAATGTTAATACTTGATTAACAAGATGTCCAAAGTTTGTTATTTCCCCCAATGTTGACACATTAAAACGGACAAATGACAGAAAATTAATCTTCACTTTATTTTAAACAAAAATTAAATCCATTACTAAAAATGCTGCTTACCTGGGGGCTCAGACGGCAGGACTTTATAGAGTCATTGTAACCCAGCCACTGCTGGAAGTCGGGGTACTCCCCTCTATGCAGGAAGTACTGGTGCCCCCTGTAGTTGGGGTGCTCATACAGGATCCAGTTTCCACTCTCCACACGGATGGAGTTACAGCGTCTGAAGTATGAGGACAAGTCTGGGCACTCAGAGTTACACTCATGGGAACGGCCCTGGAAATTCCTGTCCTCGTAGAAGATGATCTGAAAAAAAAAATATATATAGTTCATTCTTGCATTTTTTTGTTTTCATTTCCTCTTTAATCCACTTCATTAAACAGGGAGTAATTCAATTGTTTTCATCGTGGCTTTAACTAATGGGCGCAGGAGAGCAATTCAATTGTTTTTGGGTGCCCATTAGTTTTTGCATGTATTGCGATGAAAAGCACTAGGTTTAGCTGCGCAAAGCAGATAATCCCATCTAAAGTCTTGGGTAGACTGACTTTTTAATGATTTCTGCTCAATATCTTAGGAGGATGCAAGTGGAAATATTTGATGAACGCAATAGAATTCTCACCTTAGTGTCTGTTTCTATCTCCCGTGTAATCTTTGTCATGTTAGACAACAGAAAGGCATTGCTTGCCAAAATGTTATGTCCTACAGCAGTGATGGCTAACCTTGACACTCCAGCTGTTGTTGAACTACACATCCCAGCATGCCCTGCTACAGTTTTGCTATTTGTCCATGCTAAAACTGATGCAGGGCATGCTGGGATATGTAGTTCAGCAGTTGGAGTGTCAAGGTTAGCCATCACTGTCCTACAGTATACAGACAGGTGCATAACTGAGTTATCCACCCATCCAATGCCCGATTCAGCATGATATGTAGTTTTGCAAAAATGCCCAAAACTACAACTCCTTCCACTAGCATGTGAAGGGGCCGCCCTGCACAGGGCAAGGCCGACCCGCATGCTGGGTCCTTCATCCCCGCTAAAATGCAAGCGCTTTGCATGCGCAGAAGTGCAGATATCGCTGAATAACGATTTCTGCTCTTCAGCGACTGATGCTGAATCGGCCCCCATATACACAATTTGGCCAGCTTACTGACTGCATAGATTTACACTTGTTTTAAGTCACTGAAAAGATTTAGGGTGAAATGTACTAAGCTGTGCAGAGAGATAAAGTGGACGGAGATAAAGTACCAGCCAAACAGCTCCTAACTGTCATGTTACAGGCTGTGTTTGAAAAATGACAGTTAGGAGCTGCTTGGTTGTCAACTTTTCTCTCTACACTTTATAACTCTCCAAGGCTTAGTAAATCTGCCCCTTACACTTTTATCCCTATAAAATGAAAATATTGTTATCAAACAAAATAAGAGGGAACAGCAACAAATTATTTGCATGAATCAAACTTCACATATTGTATACGTTCACTATGTTTAATTTGCCCCTCGCATTAAAAATGAAGAAGCCAATTATTAGATATATTTACTGTAAGTTGTCATTACCTTGCCCATGTTGGAAGCTGAAGGTGTTCTCAGTAACTGTCTCTTAGAGCAGGGGGAACTGCAGCTATATATACATCACTTTCTCTATACAGTACAACGAGCGCTGACAATACACATGGAAGCATCTGTATAGCCATTGTGTATTATATTATGTTAGAGACTGTTCAGGAATTGTTTGTAACTGTTGCTATTGGGTTTTGTATAGAACCAGTAACCTACATGCAATTTCTGATCAGCTCCTCTGTAGTTTAAGCAAAAACTATTTACCGGTAACAGTGCAAGAAAAGCTTCTGTAGGTTCTCTGTTGGCTTTTTTCATATTGGCTTTTCCCAGGCTATTTAATTAATTAGCACAGCGGCTCTCAAACTGTGTGGTCACTTGCAGGGGTGCCTCGGGTTGGTGGTCCAGGACCAATTCAAACTATTTATTGTCAATGTAATAGGCGTGGTTGCCAATCATATAATATGTGACCAAACAGAAGCAAATCCTGTCCCTCAGCACACAATAGAACCTAAGGATGACATATAACTAGTGATGTGCACCGGAAATTTTTCGGGTTTTGGTTTTGGATTCGGTTCCGCGGCCGTGTTTTGGATTCGGACGCGTTTTGGCAAAACCTCCCTGAAAATTTTTTGTCGGATTCGGGTGTGTTTTGGATTCGGGTGTTTTTTTACAAAAAAACCCTCAAAAACAGCTTAAATCATAGAATTTGGGGGTCATTTTGATCCCATAGTATTATTAACCTCAATAACCATAATTTCCACTCATTTCCAGTCTATTCTGAACACCTCACACCTCACAATATTATTTTTAGTCCTAAAATTTGCACCGAGGTCGCTAGATGGCTAAGCTAAGCGACACAAGTGGCCGACACAAACACCTGGCCCATCTAGGAGTGGCAATGCACTGTCCTACTACTATATATATACTGCGCACAACTTAAATGCACCACAGGTATGGATGGATAGTATACTTGATGACACAGAGGTAGGTAGAGCAGTGGCCTACTGTACCGTACTGCTATATATTATATACTGGTGGTCAGCAAAATTATGCACTGTACTCCTACTATATATACTACAATGCAGCACAGATATAGAGCGTTTTTCAGGCAGAGAACGTATAATACTGGTGGTCACTGGTCAGCAAAACTCTGCACTGTACTCCTCCTATATAATACTGCTGGTCTCCAGTCCCCACAATAAAGCAGTGTGAGCACAGATATATGCAGCACACTGAGCACAGATATGGAGTGTTTTTCAGGCAGACAACGTATACTGGTGGTCACTGGTCAGCAAAACTCTGCACTGTACTCCTCCTATATAATATACTGGTGGTCCCCAGTCCCCACAATAAAGCAGTGTGAGCACAGATATATGCAGCACACTGAGCACAGATATGGAGCGTTTTTCAGGCAGAGAACGTATAATACTGGTGGTCACTGGTCAGCAAAACTCTGCACTGTACTCCTCCTATATAATACTGGTGGTCCTCAGTCCCCACAATAAAGCAGTGTGAGCACAGATATATGCAGCACACTGAGCACAGATATCGAGCGTTTTTCAGGCAGAGAATGTAGATATTTGCAGCACACTGAGCACAGATATTTGCAGCCCCCTGAACATAGAACTGAGAGGACGCCAGCCACGTCCTCTCACGATCATCTCCAATGCACAAGTGAAAAATTGCGGTGAGAAAAAGCCAGATTCACATAATACACTTCAGTTCCCCCATGTGTCACTCCAGCCAGCACCCTCATGTGTCACTACAGCCCACCCCCCCAACACACACACACACACACACACACACACACACACACACAGTGTGCCATTGCAGCAGCCCCTTATGTGCCCTCTGCCAGTGGGTGTCCCACCTCTAGTATCTGGCTCCCTCAGTTCTCAGTCATCATAATACTGCTGCCTGTCTGGATCTGTTGTGATCACGTGACTTTGAGTGTGGGGAGCCACATTTGAATAAAGAAAGAGCCGCATGCGGCTCAAGAGCCACAGGTTGGCCACCACTGCACTACAGCATCAGTAGTCTGCACATCTGTGGGATGGAGTGGTGGGAGTTTCTCTATTAAGTTGGGCTGGCTGGTGAGACAAAAGTGGGCTGGAGAAACAGAAGGGGGCTGGCTGGTGAGACAGAAGAATGCTAGCTGGTGAGACAGAAGTGGAGCTGGCTGATGAGACAGAAGTGGGTCTGGCTGGTGAGACAGAAGTGGTCTGGCTGGTGAGAGAGAAGGGGTGATGGCTGGTGAGACAGAAGTGGGGCTGGCTGGTGAGACAGAAGTGGGGCTAGCTAGTTAGACAGAAGTGGAGCTGGCTGGTGAGACAAAAGTGAGGCTGGCTGGTGAGACAGAAGTGGGGCTGGCTGGTGAGAGAGAAGGGAGCTGGCTGGTGAGACAGAAGTGGGGCTGGCTGGTGAGACAGAAGTTGGCTGGTGAGGGTGGCTAGCTGGTTAAAGAAAAATGGTGCTGACTGGTGACAAGTGGTGCTGACTGGTGAGACATAAGTGGGGCTGGCTGCAGAGACAGAAATGGGGCTGGATGATGAGACAGAAGTGGGGCTGGCTGATGAGACAGAAGTGGAGCTGGCTGGTGAGACAGAAGTGGAGCTGGCTGGTGAGACAGAAGTGGGGCTGGCTGGTGAGACAGAAGTGGGGCTAGCTGGAGAGACAGAAGAGGGCTGACTGGCGAGACAGAAGTGGGGCTGGCTGGTGAGACAAAAGTGGGGCTGGCTGATGAGACAGACGGGGGACTGACTGGAGAGACAGAAGAAGTCTGGCTGGTGAGACAGAAGTGGGTTTGGCTGGTAAGACAGAAGTGGGCTGGCAGGTGAGATAGAAGGGGGCTGGCTGGTGGGACAGAAGTGGGTCTGGATGGAGAGACAGAAGTGGGTCTGGATGGAGAGACAGAGGAGGGCTGGCTGACGGGACAGAAGTGGGGCTTGCTGCTGAGACAGAAGTGGGTCTGGCTGGTGAGACAGAAGTGGGCTGGCAGGTGAGATAGAAGGGGGCTGGCTGGTGGGACAGAAGTGGGTCTGGATGGAGAGACAGAAGAAGGCTGACTGGTGAGACAGAAGTGGGGCTGGCTGATGAGACAGAAGTGGTACTGGCTAGTGAGACAGAAGTGGTCCTGGCTAGTGAGACAGAAGTGGGGCTGGCTGGTGAGACAGAAGTGGGCTGGCTGGTGAGACAGAAGTGGGGCTGGCTGATGAGACAGATGTGGTACTGGCTAGTGAGACAGAAGTGGGTCTGGCTGGTGAGACAGAAGTGGGGCTGGCTGATGAGACAGAAGTGGTACTGGCTATTGAGACAGAAGTGGGACTGGCTGGTGAGACAAAATGAGGCTGGTTGGTGAGACAAAAGTGGTACTAGCTGGTGAGACAGAAGTGGGGCTGGCTGATGAGACAGAAGTGGTCCTGGCTAGTGAGACAAAAGTGGGGCTGGCTGGTGAGACAGAAGTGGGCTGGCTGGTGAGACAGAAGTGGGGCTGGCTAGTGAGACAGAAGTGGTACTGGCTGGTGAGACAAAATGAGGCTGGCTGGTGAGACAGAAGTGGTACTAGCTGGTGAGACAGAAGTGGGCTGGCTGGTGAGACAGAAGTGGGGCTGGCTGATGAGACAATGTGGTACTGGCTAGTGAGACAGAAGTGGGTCTGGCTGGTGAGACAGAAGTGGTACTAGCTGGTGAGACAGAAGTGGGCTGGCTGGTGAGACAGAAGTGGGGCTGGCTGATGAGACAATGTGGTACTGGCTAGTGAGACAGAAGTGGGTCTGGCTGGTGAGACAGAAGTGGGGCTGGCTGGTGAGACAGAAGTGGGGCTGGCTGGTGAGACAGAAGTGGGGCTGGCTGGTGAGACAGAAGTTGGGCTGGCTGGTGAGAGTGAAGTGGGGCTGGCTGGCGAGACAGAAGTTTGGCTGGCTGGTGAGACAGAAGTGGGGCTGGCTGATGAGACAGACGGGGGACTGACTGGAGAGACAGAAGAAGTCTGGCTGGTGATACAGAAGTGGGTTTGGCTGGTGAGACAGAAGTGGGCTGGCAGGTGAGATAGAAGGGGGCTGGCTGGTGGGACAGAAGTGGGTCTGGATGGAGAGACAGGAGTGGGTCTGGATGGAGAGACAGAGGAGGGCTGGCTGACGAGACAGAAGTGGCGCTTGCTGGTGGGACAGAAGTGGGTCTGGCTGGTGAGACAGAAGTGGGCTGGCAGGTGAGATAGAAGGGGGCTGGCTGGTGGGACAGAAGTGTGTCTGGATGGAGAGACAGAAGTGGGTCTGGCTGGTGAGACAGAAGTGGGGCTGGCTGGTGAGACAGAAGTGGGGCTGGCTAGTGAGACAGAAGTGGGCTGGCTGGTGAGACAGAAGTGGGCTGGCTGGTGAGACAGAAGTGGGCTGGCTGGTGAGACAGAAGTGGGCTGGCTGGTGAGACAGAAGTGGGCTGGCTGGTGACACAGAAGTGGGCTGGCTGGTGAGACAGAAGTGGGGCTGGCTGGTGAGACAGAAGTGGGTCTGGATGGAGAGACAGAAGTGGGTCTGGATGGAGAGACAGAGTGGGGCTGGCTGGTGACACAGAAGTGGGCTGGCTGGTGAGACAGAAGTGGGGCTGGCTGCTGAGACAGAAGTGGGTCTGGATGGAGAGACAGAAGTGGGTCTGGATGGAGAGACAAAGTGGGGCTGGCAGGTGAGACAGAAGTGGATCTGGCTGGTGAAACAGAAGTGGACTGGCTGGTGAGACAGAAGTGGATCTGGCTGGTGAGACAGAAGTGGACTGGCTGGTGAGACAGAAGTGGATCTGGCTGGTGAGACAGAAGTGGACTGGCTGGTGAGACAGAAGTGGATCTGGCTGGTGAGACAGAAGTGGATCTGGCTGGTGAAACAGAAGTGGACTGGCTGGTGAGACAGAAGTGGATCTGGCTGGTGAAACAGAAGTGGACTGGCTGGTGAGACAGAAGTGGACTGGCTGTTGAGACAGAAGTGGACTGGCTGGTGAGACAGAAGTGGACTGGCTGTTGAGACAGAAGTGGACTGGCTGGTGAGACAGAAGTGGGCTGGCTGGTGAGACAGAAGAGGGCTGGTTGGAGAGACAGGGGTAGGACAGGGTAAGTAGGAGGAGAGGTTGGGTGTGCATAAAGAATGACCAATGGCAAAGTAGGCAGCACATGCAAAGGTGAATGTCCGTGTACAGGAGTGACTGTGTGCAGGTAAACCATGTGAAAGCAGTATTTTACTGACCTGCAATTGTCTTTATGCTGTTAATTACTGAAGATAATCATGTAAAATGGGAAAATATTTATCTATCCCATCCTCGTACTTGTTGCTCCCCCGCTGCCATTAACCACCAAAGAGAGCTCCATAGCACCAATATCCTTCACTTTCCAATGAGATAGAAGTCATTCAAAATAATTGTGCCGACAGAAACAAATAAAATGAATAAATTAAGAATGCCCTAATTTATATGGAATATGTAAATATGTAAAGTTGTTATTGTTGTGTAATGTGAGCAGCATTTGTGACTCCTGAACTCTAGTGTCCTCAGGCTGGGTACAGCATGTAAAATCCATCTGCTGCTGTAAGTGTCTCATGACGAGTCCAAGCAAAATGCAGATGGCAACACTGGGTACTGACAGAAATGACTGGTGCAGTGACAGGACTGGTGCTATGACAGACAGGGCAGGTGCAGTGACAGGACTGGTGCTATGACAGACAGGGCTGGTGCAGTGCCAGGACTGGTACTATGACAGACAGGGCTGGTGCTATGACAGACAGGGCTGGTGCAGTGACAGGACTGGTGCTATGACAGACTGGGCTGGTGCAGTGCCAGGACTGGTACTATGACAGACAGGGCTGGTGCAGTGCCAGGACTGGTACTATGACAGACAGGGCTGGTGCAGTGACAGGACTGGTGCTATGACAGACAGGGCTGGTGCAGTGACAGTACTGGTACTATGACAGACAGGGCTGCTGCAGTGACAGGACTGGTGCTATGACAGACAGGGCTGCTGCAGTGACAGGACTGGTGCTATGACAGACAGGGCGGGTGCAGTGACAGGACTGGTGCTATGACAGACAGGGCTGGTGCAGTGACAGGACTGGTGCTATGACAGAGAGGGCTGGTGCAGTGACAGGGCTGGTGCTATGACAGACAGGGCTGCTGCAGTGACAGGACTGGTGCAGTGACAGGACTGGTACTATGACAGACAGGGCTGGTGCAGTGACAGGACTAGTGCTATGACAGGCACTGCTGGTGCAGTGACAGACAGGGCTGCTGCAGTGACAGGACTGGTGCTATGACAGACAGGGCTGGTGCAGTGACAGGACTGGTGCTATGACAGACAGGGCTGGTGCAGTGACAGGACTGGTGCTATGACAGACAGGGCTGGTGCAGTGACAGGGCTGGTGCTATGACAGACAGGGCTGCTGCAGTGACAGGACTGGTACTATGACAGACAGGGCTGGTGCAGTGACAGGACTGGTACTATGACAGACAGGGCTGGTGCAGTGACAGGACTGGTGCTATGACAGGCACGGCTGGTGCAGTGACAGACAGGGCTGCTGCAGTGACAGGACTGGTACTATGACAGACAGGGCTGGTGCAGTGACAGGACTGGTACTATGACAGGCACGGCTGGTGCAGTGACAGGACTAGTGCTATGACAGACAGGGCTGGTGCAGTGACAGGGCTGGTGCTATGACAGACAGGGCTGCTGCAGTGACAGGACTGGTGCAGTGACAGGACTGGTACTATGACAGACAGGGCAGGTGCAGTGACAGGACAAGTGCTATGACAGGCACTGCTGGTGCAGTAACAGACAGGGCTGGTGCAGTGACAGGACTGGTGCTATGACAGAAAGGGCTGGTGCAGTGACAGGACTTGTGCTATGACAGACAGGGCTGGTGCAGTGACAGGACTGGTGCTATGACAGACATGGCTGGTGCAGTGACAGGACTGGTACTATGACAGGCATGGCTGGTGCAGTGACAGGACTGGTGCTATGACAGGCATGGCTGGTGCAGTGACAGGACTGGTGCTATGTAGAGATGAGCGGGTTCGGTTTCTCTGAATCCGAACCCGCCAGAACTTCATGTTTTTTTTCACGGGTCCGAGCGACTCGGATCTTCCCGCCTTGCTCGGTTAACCCGAGCGCGCCCGAACGTCATCATGACGCTGTCGGATTCTCGCGAGGCTCGGATTCTATCGCGAGACTCGGATTCTATATAAGGAGCCGCGCGTCGCCGCCATTTTCACACGTGCATTGAGATTGATAGGGAGAGGACGTGGCTGGCGTCCTCTCCGTTTAGAATAGATTAGAGAGACACTTGATTTACTAATTTTGGGGAGCATTAGGAGTACTCAGTACAGTGCAGAGTTTTGCTGATAGTGACCACCAGTTTTATTTATAATCCGTTCTCTGCCTGAAAAAAGCGATACACAGCACACAGTGACTCAGTCACATACCATATCTGTGTGCACTGCTCAGGCTCAGGCCAGTGTGCTGCATCATCTATTATCTATATATAATATTATATATATCTGTCTGACTGCTCAGCTCACACAGCTTATAATTGTGGGGGAGACTGGGGAGCACTACTGCAGTGCCAGTTATAGGTTATAGCAGGAGCCAGGAGTACATAATATATTATATAGTGAGTGACCACCAGACACACAGTGCAGTTTATTTAATATATCCGTTCTCTGCCTGAAAAAAGCGATACACACAGTGACTCAGTCAGTCACATACCATATCTGTGTGCACTGCTCAGGCTCAGGCCAGTGTGCTGCATCATCTATATATATTATATATCTGTCTGACTGCTCAGCTCACACAGCTTATAATTGTGGGGGAGACTGGGGAGCACTACTGCAGTGCCAGTTATAGGTTATAGCAGGAGCCAGGAGTACATAATATTATATTAAAATTAAACAGTGCACACTTTTGCTGCAGGAGTGCCACTGCCAGTGTGACTAGTGACCAGTGACCTGACCACCAGTATATATAATATTAGTAGTATACTATCTCTTTATCAACCAGTCTATATTAGCAGCAGACACAGTACAGTGCGGTAGTTCACGGCTGTGGCTACCTCTGTGTCGGCACTCGGCAGCCCGTCCATAATTGTATATACCACCTAACCGTGGTTTTTTTTTCTTTCTTTATACATACATACTAGTTACGAGTATACTATCTCTTTATCAACCAGTCTATATTAGCAGCAGACACAGTACAGTGCGGTAGTTCACGGCTGTGGCTACCTCTGTGTCGGCACTCGGCAGCCCGTCCATAATTGTATATACCACCTAACCGTGGTTTTTTTTTCTTTCTTTATACATACATACTAGTTACGAGTATACTATCTCTTTATCAACCAGTCTATATATTAGCAGCAGACACAGTACAGTGCGGTAGTTCACGGCTGTGGCTACCTCTGTGTCGGCACTCGGCAGCCCGTCCATAATTGTATATACCACCTAACCGTGGTTTTTTTTTCTTTCTTTATACATACATACTAGTTACGAGTATACTATCTCTTTATCAACCAGTCTATATATTAGCAGCAGACACAGTACAGTGCGGTAGTTCACGGCTGTGGCTACCTCTGTGTCGGCACTCGGCAGCCCGTCCATAATTGTATATACCACCTAACCGTGGTTTTTTTTTCTTTCTTTATACATACATACTAGTTACGAGTATACTATCTCTTTATCAACCAGTCTATATATTAGCAGCAGACACAGTACAGTGCGGTAGTTCACGGCTGTGGCTACCTCTGTGTCGGCACTCGGCAGCCCGTCCATAATTGTATATACCACCTAACCGTGGTTTTTTTTTCTTTCTTTATACATACATACTAGTTACGAGTATACTATCTCTTTATCAACCAGTCTATATTAGCAGCAGACACAGTACAGTGCGGTAGTTCACGGCTGTGGCTACCTCTGTGTCGGCACTCGGCAGCCCGTCCATAATTGTATATACCACCTAACCGTGGTTTTTTTTTCTTTCTTTATACATACATACTAGTTACGAGTATACTATCTCTTTATCAACCAGTCTATATATTAGCAGCAGACACAGTACAGTGCGGTAGTTCACGGCTGTGGCTACCTCTGTGTCGGCACTCGGCAGCCCGTCCATAATTGTATATACCACCTAACCGTGGTTTTTTTTTCTTTCTTTATACATACATACTAGTTACGAGTATACTATCTCTTTATCAACCAGTCTATATATTAGCAGCAGACACAGTACAGTGCGGTAGTTCACGGCTGTGGCTACCTCTGTGTCGGCACTCGGCAGCCCGTCCATAATTGTATATACCACCTAACCGTGGTTTTTTTTTCTTTCTTTATACATACATACTAGTTACGAGTATACTATCTCTTTATCAACCAGTCTATATATTAGCAGCAGACACAGTACAGTGCGGTAGTTCACGGCTGTGGCTACCTCTGTGTCGGCACTCGGCAGCCCGTCCATAATTGTATACTAGTATCCAATCCATCCATCTCCATTGTTTACCTGAGGTGCCTTTTAGTTGTGCCTATTAAAATATGGAGAACAAAAATGTTGAGGTTCCAAAATTAGGGAAAGATCAAGATCCACTTCCACCTCGTGCTGAAGCTGCTGCCACTAGTCATGGCCGAGACGATGAAATGCCAGCAACGTCGTCTGCCAAGGCCGATGCCCAATGTCATAGTACAGAGCATGTCAAATCCAAAACACCAAATATCAGTAAAAAAAGGACTCCAAAACCTAAAATAAAATTGTCGGAGGAGAAGCGTAAACTTGCCAATATGCCATTTACCACACGGAGTGGCAAGGAACGGCTGAGGCCCTGGCCTATGTTCATGGCTAGTGGTTCAGCTTCACATGAGGATGGAAGCACTCAGCCTCTCGCTAGAAAAATGAAAAGACTCAAGCTGGCAAAAGCAGCACAGCAAAGAACTGTGCATTCTTCGAAATCCCAAATCCACAAGGAGAGTCCAATTGTGTCGGTTGCGATGCCTGACCTTCCCAACACTGGACGTGAAGAGCATGCGCCTTCCACCATTTGCACGCCCCCTGCAAGTGCTGGAAGGAGCACCCGCAGTCCAGTTCCTGATAGTCAGATTGAAGATGTCAGTGTTGAAGTACACCAGGATGAGGAGGATATGGGTGTTGCTGGCGCTGGGGAGGAAATTGACCAGGAGGATTCTGATGGTGAGGTGGTTTGTTTAAGTCAGGCACCCGGGGAGACACCTGTTGTCCGTGGGAGGAATATGGCCGTTGACATGCCAGGTGAAAATACCAAAAAAATCAGCTCTTCGGTGTGGAGGTATTTCACCAGAAATGCGGACAACAGGTGTCAAGCCGTGTGTTCCCTTTGTCAAGCTGTAATAAGTAGGGGTAAGGACGTTAACCACCTCGGAACATCCTCCCTTATACGTCACCTGCAGCGCATTCATAATAAGTCAGTGACAAGTTCAAAAACTTTGGGTGACAGCGGAAGCAGTCCACTGACCAGTAAATCCCTTCCTCTTGTAACCAAGCTCACGCAAACCACCCCACCAACTCCCTCAGTGTCAATTTCCTCCTTCCCCAGGAATGCCAATAGTCCTGCAGGCCATGTCACTGGCAATTCTGACGAGTCCTCTCCTGCCTGGGATTCCTCCGATGCATCCTTGCGTGTAACGCCTACTGCTGCTGGCGCTGCTGTTGTTGCCGCTGGGAGTCGATGGTCATCCCAGAGGGGAAGTCGTAAGCCCACTTGTACTACTTCCAGTAAGCAATTGACTGTTCAACAGTCCTTTGCGAGGAAGATGAAATATCACAGCAGTCATCCTACTGCAAAGCGGATAACTGAGTCCTTGACAACTATGTTGGTGTTAGACGTGCGTCCGGTATCCGCCGTTAGTTCACAGGGAACTAGACAATTTATTGAGGCAGTGTGCCCCCGTTACCAAATACCATCTAGGTTCCACTTCTCTAGGCAGGCGATACCGAGAATGTACACGGACGTCAGAAAAAGACTCACCAGTGTCCTAAAAAATGCAGTTGTACCCAATGTCCACTTAACCACGGACATGTGGACAAGTGGAGCAGGGCAGGGTCAGGACTATATGACTGTGACAGCCCACTGGGTAGATGTATGGACTCCCGCCGCAAGAACAGCAGCGGCGGCACCAGTAGCAGCATCTCGCAAACGCCAACTCTTTCCTAGGCAGGCTACGCTTTGTATCACCGCTTTCCAGAATACGCACACAGCTGAAAACCTCTTACGGCAACTGAGGAAGATCATCGCGGAATGGCTTACCCCAATTGGACTCTCCTGTGGATTTGTGGCATCGGACAACGCCAGCAATATTGTGTGTGCATTAAATATGGGCAAATTCCAGCACGTCCCATGTTTTGCACATACCTTGAATTTGGTGGTGCAGAATTTTTTAAAAAACGACAGGGGCGTGCAAGAGATGCTGTCGGTGGCCAGAAAAATTGCGGGACACTTTCGGCGTACAGGCACCACGTACAGAAGACTGGAGCACCACCAAAAACTACTGAACCTGCCCTGCCATCATCTGAAGCAAGAAGTGGTAACGAGGTGGAATTCAACCCTCTATATGCTTCAGAGGTTGGAGGAGCAGCAAAAGGCCATTCAAGCCTATACAATTGAGCACGATATAGTAGGTGGAATGCACCTGTCTCAAGTGCAGTGGAGAATGATTTCAACGTTGTGCAAGGTTCTGATGCCCTTTGAACTTGCCACACGTGAAGTCAGTTCAGACACTGCCAGCCTGAGTCAGGTCATTCCCCTCATCAGGCTTTTGCAGAAGAAGCTGGAGGCATTGAAGAAGGAGCTAAAAGGGAGCGATTCCGCTAGGCATGTGGGACTTGTGGATGCAGCCCTTAATTCGCTTAACAAGGATTCACGGGTGGTCAATCTGTTGAAATCAGAGCACTACATTTTGGCCACCGTGCTCGATCCTAGATTTAAAGCCTACCTTGGATCTCTCTTTCCGGCAGACACAGGTCTGCTGGGGTTGAAAGACCTGCTGGTGACAAAATTGTCAAGTCAAGCGGAACGCGACCTGTCAACATCTCCTCCTTCACATTCTCCCGCAACTGGGGGTGCGAGGAAAAGGCTCAGAATTCCGAGCCCACCCGCTGGCGGTGATGCAGGGCAGTCTGGAGCGACTGCTGATGCTGACATCTGGTCCGGACTGAAGGACCTGACAACGATTACGGACATGTCGTCTACTGTCACTGCATATGATTCTCTCAACATTGATAGAATGGTGGAGGATTATATGAGTGACCGCATCCAAGTAGGCACGTCACACAGTCCGTACTTATACTGGCAGGAAAAAGAGGCAATTTGGAGGCCCTTGCACAAACTGGCTTTATTCTACCTAAGTTGCCCTCCCACAAGTGTGTACTCCGAAAGAGTGTTTAGTGCCGCCGCTCACCTTGTCAGCAATCGGCGTACGAGGTTACATCCAGAAAATGTGGAGAAGATGATGTTCATTAAAATGAATTATAATCAATTCCTCCGCGGAGACATTGACCAGCAGCAATTGCCTCCACAAAGTACACAGGGAGCTGAGATGGTGGATTCCAGTGGGGACGAATTGATAATCTGTGAGGAGGGGGATGTACACGGTGATATATCGGAGGGTGAAGATGAGGTGGACATCTTGCCTCTGTAGAGCCAGTTTGTGCAAGGAGAGATTAATTGCTTCTTTTTTGGGGGGGGGTCCAAACCAACCCGTCATATCAGTCACAGTCGTGTGGCAGACCCTGTCACTGAAATGATGGGTTGGTTAAAGTGTGCATGTCCTGTTTTGTTTATACAACATAAGGGTGGGTGGGAGGGCCCAAGGACAATTCCATCTTGCACCTCTTTTTTCTTTTCTTTTTCTTTGCATCATGTGCTGATTGGGGAGGGTTTTTTGGAAGGGACATCCTGCGTGACACTGCAGTGCCACTCCTAGATGGGCCCGGTGTTTGTGTCGGCCACTAGGGTCGCTAATCTTACTCACACAGTCAGCTACCTCATTGCGCCTCTTTTTTTCTTTGCGTCATGTGCTGTTTGGGGAGGGTTTTTTGGAAGGGACATCCTGCGTGACACTGCAGTGCCACTCCTAGATGGGCCCGGTGTTTGTGTCGGCCACTAGGGTCGCTAATCTTACTCACACAGCTACCTCATTGCGCCTCTTTTTTTCTTTGCGTCATGTGCTGTTTGGGGAGGGTTTTTTGGAAGGGACATCCTGCGTGACACTGCAGTGCCACTCCTAGATGGGCCCGGTGTTTGTGTCGGCCACTAGGGTCGCTTATCTTACTCACACAGCGACCTCGGTGCAAATTTTAGGACTAAAAATAATATTGTGAGGTGTGAGGTATTCAGAATAGACTGAAAATGAGTGTAAATTATGGTTTTTGAGGTTAATAATACTTTGGGATCAAAATGACCCCCAAATTCTATGATTTAAGCAGTTTTTTAGTGTTTTTTGAAAAAAACACCCGAATCCAAAACACACCCGAATCCGACAAAAAAAATTCGGTGAGGTTTTGCCAAAACGCATTCGAACCCAAAACACGGCCGCGGAACCGAACCCAAAACCAAAACACAAAACCCGAAAAATTTCAGGCGCTCATCTCTATCTATGACAGACAGGGCTGGTGCAGTGACAGGGCTGGTGCTATGACAGACAGGGCAGGTGCAGTGACAGGACTGGTACTATGACAGACAGGGAGCTCTACACAAGGCTTATTGAGACCCTTTCAGGACATAGTAACAATACTGAGTGACATTCTCGATAGCTGCATAATTATACTAGCATCATTATAGTGAATGTGTCACTCTCCAAGAATTTAATTCTTATCATTTGAGGTGTGTCTTTTTTCATTCAGGGATATTAACACTCTGATTGACTTACAAGCGCAGCAATCAGAATTTATATATCAATACTTATGAAATAAGGTACAGCATACATCAACCTTATACTTATATTTAATCCAACTGAATTCTGGTATTGTACTCGCCCTATCTGGGTAACTATGAACAACAGATACACTAAACAGTAATAAGTGGACACAAGTGCGAGATGATATAGTAATACTATAGAGAAATCCGTAATCTCTGCAGACCACATTAATAGTACCATCAGTATTAGTACAAGTGGCCAATAAGACGCCTTGGATAAGAACTGCTGACAATTAGATAAACTGATAGACTGACTGAGAACAAGAATAATATTACATACAGTATGTCTGGGCATTTAGAATGAGACACGCTGACCCATATTTTAATCTTAAATCACCTTTATTATTCCTATTGCACTTGTTATATGTTGTGTATTTGTCCAAGTTTTAGCCTCTATGTTTCGCTCATACTACTTGTCTGTGCGTGAGTTATTTTCACACTTCTTAACCTTATAAAAATAAAAGTTACATTTTATGAACTTTCTGGTGGATGTGACAATTAGGTCACCTCTCCCTTTGTGCATCGACAATACAGCCCTTTCTTTCTCTTCTTCCAACGCTTATGAGTACAAAGATTACTTTGCTCTGATTTGATTAGTTAGACCATGGGAGCTTCTGTATTCAACTACAATGACTAACACTGACAAAATGTACCACTGGAGTTCCTATTTATCACAGAGGTGTTTTTTCTTGTGTGGGGGTCACATTTCTGTGTTGGCCTTATCTCCCACTGGTACTCATCCCAATACTGAAGAGGCTACAGGTGGCTCCCATCATGGCTGTTGGATTCCCCTCTGCGGGTCATCCCTACTGTAGTAGCACCAGCCCTGTCTGTCATAGCACCAGTCCTGTCACTGCAATAGCCCTGTCTGTCATAGCACCAGTCCTGTCACTGCACCTGCCCTGTCTGTCATAGCACCAGTCCTGTCACTGCACCTGCCCTGTCTGTCATAGCACCAGTCCTGTCACTGCACCTGCCCTGTCTGTCATAGCACCAGTCCTGTCACTGCACCAGCCCTGTCTGTCATAGCACCAGTCCTGTCACTGCAATAGCCCTGTCTGTCATAGTACCAGTCCTGTCACTGCACCAGCCCTGTCTGTCATAGCACCAGTCCTGTCACTGCAATAGCCCTGTCTGTCATAGTACCAGTCCTGTCACTGCACCTGCCCTGTCTGTCATAGCACCAGTCCTGTCACTGCACCTGCCCTGTCTGTCATAGCACCAGTCCTGTCACTGCACCAGCCCTGTCTGTCATAGCACCAGTCCTGTCACTGCACCAGCCCTGTCTGTCATAGCACCAGTCCTGTCACTGCACCTGCCCTGTCTGTCATAGCACCAGTCCTGTCACTGCACCAGCCCTGTCTGTCATAGCACCAGTCCTGTCACTGCACCAGCCCTGTCTGTCATAGCACCAGTCCTGTCACTGCACCAGCCCTGTCTGTCATAGCACCAGTCCTGTCACTGCACCAGCCCTGTCTGTCATAGTACCAGTCCTGTCACTGCACTAGCCCTGTCTGTCATAGTACCAGTCATGTCACTGCACCAGCCCTTTCTGTCATAGCACCAGTCCTGTCACTGCACTAGCCCTGTCTGTCATAGCCAGAGCCGGCCCTAGGTATAGGCAAACTAGGCAATTGCCTAGGGCATCTGGTATGCCTAGGGGCATCAGCAGCTTCTGCTGATTAAAATGATATGCAGCATGCCTATATTCTGTGTGTAGCATTTCATATGCAGATACAGCCACAGTCGCACACAGAACATAGGCATGCCGCATATCATTTTAATCAGCAGAAGCTGCTTGTGTATCCTAGCCACATAGCAATGGAAATAAGATGCATTTTCATATAAAAATAGGCACCCGACGTTAGCAGAGCTGCCAGTTGACTCACGCTGGGAACTACATGTGTCATTATGTGTATAAGGGCATTAATAATGTGTAACATATGTGTAAGGGGCACTATGTATGTCATTATGTGTATAAGGGCACGAATAATGTTCAGCATATGTGTAAGGGACATTATGTGTGTCATTATGTGTATAAGGGCACTAATAATGTGCGGCATATGTGTAAGGACAAATGTGCACACTGTTCTTATTTAAATTACAGGGGGTAGGGAAAAAAAAAAAAGGACTGCTATGGGTGGGGGGTGATGGTGCTGGGAAAGGGGTGCAGGGTCAGAGGCGTAACTAGCGGTGGTGCTAGGGGGCACCAGCCAAAATCTTGCCTAGGGCATCATATTGGTTAGGGCCGGCTCTGGTCATAGCACAAGTCCTGTCTGTCATAGTACCAGTCCTGTCACTGCACCAGCCCTGTCTGTCATAGTACCAGTCCTGTCACTACACCAGCCATGCCTGTCATAGTACCAGTCCTGTCACTGCACCAGCCCTGTCTGTCATAGTACCAGTCCTGTCACTGCACCAGTCCTGTCACTGCACCAGCCCTGTCTGTCATAGTTCCAGTCCTGTCACTGCACCAGTCCTGTCTGTCATAGTACCAGTCCTGTCACTGCACCAGCCCTGTCCCTCTAGGGATATAACTATTGTGACCAGTGGATTCACATCTTATATCAGAACTATACCCACATTGAGTCTTATTAATAAACCTTGATACTACACTCAGGGCCGGTTCTAAGACTTGTGGCTCCCCGGGCAAAATATGGGGGCGTGGCTTCAATTGGGGGCGTGGTCACGACGCTGCAAGAAAATAAATAAATAAATAAAAAGTCTACTTACCATCCCCGTTCCTGATCCAGACCCCCTCCGCCGGCGGCGCCGCTCTTCTCCTCTCCTCTCTTCTCTTCGATCTATGGGAGAGACGTTATTACATCTCTCCCATAGAACAGCATAGACACTAGAGGTCAATTATGACCCCTAGTGTCTGTGCCAGTATGCTGTGCAGTGCGCGATGACGTCATCGCGCATCGCACAGCAAAGGTCCTCTACACGAAGGGAAACTAGACCGTAGCGTCTAGTTTCCCTTCATGGAGAGGACATTTGCTGTGCGGTGCGCGATGACGTCATCGCGCACTGCACAACTAAGGTCCTCTCAATGAAGGGAAACTAGACGCTACGCGTCTGGTTCCCTTCAAAGCGGGGGGGCACAGCAGGGCACTGCGGGGGGCACTGCGGGGGGCACAGTGGCGGATCTTGCCCTGGTGCGGCGCCCTCCGGATGGCACTGGCGCCCTCCGGATGGCACTGGCGCCCTCCGGAAGGCGGCTCCCCGGGCAAAAGTACCGCTTGCCTGTGGCAAGAACCGCCACTGACTACACTCACTACTCGTCAAATTGAATTGATGAATACCATTATTTGAATTATGTATGATGTCTGATAAGGATACTTTGTATACCTGCAGGGAGCTCTACACAAGGCTTATTGAGACCCTTTCAGGACATAGTAACAATACTGAGTGACATTCTCGATAGCTGCATAATTATACTAGCATCATTATAGTGAATGTGTCACTCTCCAAGAATTTAATTCTTATCATTTGAGGTGTGTCTTTTTTCATTCAGGGATATTAACACTCTGATTGACTTACAAGCGCAGCAATCAGAATTTATATATCAATACTTATGAAATAAGGTACAGCATACATCAACCTTATACTTATATTTAATCCAACTGAATTCTGGTATTGTACTCGCCCTATCTGGGTAACTATGAACAACAGATACACTAAACAGTAATAAGTGGACACAAGTGCGAGATGATATACTAATACTATAGAGAAATCCGTAATCTCTGCAGACCACATTAATAGTACCATCAGTATTAGTACAAGTGGCCAATAAGACGCCTTGGATAAGAACTGCTGACAATTAGATAAACTGATAGACTGACTGAGAACAAGAATAATATTACATACAGTATGTCTGGGCATTTAGAATGAGACACGCTGACCCATATTTTAATCTTAAATCACCTTTATTATTCCTATTGCACTTGTTATATGTTGTGTATTTGTCCAAGTTTTAGCCTCTATGTTTCGCTCATACTACTTGTCTGTGCGTGAGTTATTTTCACACTTCTTAACCTTATAATAATAAAAGTTAAATTTTATGAACTTTCTGGTGGATGTGACAATTAGGTCACCTCTCCCTTTGTGCATCGACAATACAGCCCTTTCTTTCTCTTCCTCCATTGTATTTACCACAGCTGTAGTTGGTAGCACCACCAAATTAAATGATAATTATTAAACATACAATAGGGGTCCTTTTTGAGTTGGAGCTTCAGTTCCAAATCAGTATTGAACAAATTGTGTGTGTGCAGATACAATCTTGCTTACTCATAAGCGTTAAAGGGTAGCCCCCCCCCCTCTCATTTCTTACGAGGTACAACAGCAAAAAACCTGGTGTAGGGGTCACTCAGCCGCAACTGGTGTGGCCCCTAACAGGTGCATGGACATTACTATTTTATATAGGGGGTCATTCTGACCCGATCGCACGCTGCAGTTTATCGCAGCAGTGTGATTGGGTCAGTACTGCGCATACGCCGGCGCCGCAGTGCGCCAGTGCACGCCAGATGGCCAAAGGCCATCATTGCCTATCGATCGCCTTTGCCTGATTGACAGGAAGAGGCGGTCGCTGGGTGGAAGGGGGCTGGACGGTGGCGTCAATCCGCCGTTTAGGGGGAGCGGTCCGGCCAACGCAGCAAAGAGGTTCTCCCGTCCTGCCGCAGGAGCTACGCTGGCCGGGAGTTGCTCCTCAAATGCAAAAGCATCGTCGCTGTGCGATGCTTTTGCACTTCTGCGGGGAGGGGGGGCCGGCACCGACATGTGGGGCGGACTAGCCCTTTGCTGGGCATCCCCCCGCATGTCTGAGTGCCTGATCGTAGCTGTGCTAAATTTAGCACAGTTACGATCAACTCGGAATGACCCCCAAAGTTCACATCTCTATAAGGGATTTGGTCCAACACACAAACAGCTTCATAGACACAGGCTGCATTGACGCTTCTTGTACTCAGGGATACCAAGTCATTGACTTGATGTATTGCCTGTAGTGTATCAGTCACTGCAGCAGGAAGCAGGAATGCTGCAGTTTAAAAATGATAAAAAATTGCACTGCAACCGGTGTTTGTGGTGTTTGATCTGCTCTGAAAATACAGTATAAATAATGTGATGAAGAAGAAAGCAGAGCGCTTGTGATATTGTGACTGCTATATGTAAACTGTGGCTAATCAGTGTGACGGTGTAAAAAAGATACTAAGTATTTTTATTTTATAGTGCTATACCTGAAAAGAAAAAATGGGGTTAGTGTAATGCTTACAGCCCTTTTGTCCAGTTGCTGCGGTCCTCAGGTAGTGAAGGGTTCCATTTTATTGCCGTGTGGGAAGGGAGCAGTTCTTAGTGAAAAGTTTGTGGTGTGCTAACTTTCCCTATGCTACCAACCTTGTCCGCTGGTTCCCCCGCTCGTGCTGCAGCTCGTGTGTGCTGTGTAGTGCGCTGTATAATAGAGTCCCGGTCCGGATAACAGCTCAGCAGCGTGATCCGGAAGTTAAATCCCAGTACCTGATTCTCCTTTATCGGCGTTACCAACGCGTTTCGGGCTGCAGGCCCTTTCTCAAGGATCTGCTGCAGTGACTGGGGACAATTAACCAATCACTGGGTCTACAAAAGAGGAGGAAAAGGGGGCATCGTTGACTAATGCTACAGCTTGCTTCACAGACAAAAGCCTGTACTCCCTTCATTAATGTGGCCCCCAAAATACACACAATTTGGCCTTCTTACTGACTGCATAGATTTACATTTGTTTTAAGTCACTGAACAGATTTAGGGGGAGATGTACTAAGCCTGGAGAGAGAAAATGGACGGACATATATTACCAACCAATCAGCTCCTAACTGCCATATTGCAGGCTGTGTTGGAAAAATGACAGGAGCTGATAGCTTTAATAATAAAATGAGTTGATATCACATATTTAATTTGATGGTCTTAAAGATAATTGACTAATAACAAGCGCAGGTTACTCTGGAAACTGTTTGTGGATACAATTGCACTCTTATGTAGATGGAACAACAACAGACATTTACATATTTCCAAAAGTCAGTTTGCAGTTCTCAAAGTTTCATGTTTGCACAGTTTCTCCTGATGGGTGGACGTTTATTCCCGTCCTAGAGCTCAGACATGGGGCCTAATTCAGAGTTGATCGCAGCAGCAAATTTGTTAGCAGTTGGGCAAAACCATGGGGGTCATTCCAAGTTGATCACTCGCAAGCTACTTTTAGCAGCCGTGCAAATGCATTGTCGCTGCCCCCGGGGGAGTGTATTTTCACTTTGCAAGTGTGCGGACGCGTGTGCAGCCAAGCGGATTGAAAAAGTTTTGTGCAGTTTCTGAGTAGCTCTGGACTTACTCAGCCGCTGCGATCGCTTCAGTCTTTTTGGTCCCGAAATTAACGTCAGACACCCGCCCTGCAAACGTTTGGACACGCCTGCGTTTTTCCAAACAGTCCCAGAAAACGGTCAGTTGCCACCCACAAACGCCTTCTTTCTGTCAATCACCTTGCGAACGGCTGTGCAAATGGATTCTTCATAAAACCCATCGCCCAGCAATGATTCGCTGTGTACCCGTATGCCGCGCCTGCGCATTGCAGTGCATACACATGCACAGTAGTGACCTGTTCACGAAAAAACAGCCTTGAAAAAGGGACTTAATAGCCCCGAAACGCGTTGACATTGCCCTGCTGTGCCTTTTCCACCTGATGGACTCTTTGGACGAATAGGACGACACAGACGTTCAGTGGGAATTTAATCACAGGAGCCAACAAGCAGGGTATTTCCCGGGGTACTCTGCATCATTTAACACCTGCGGCTCCATATACTTCCACTGGTACGATTTTATTCCTGCCACCAAAAGTGTTTCTGAACCACTTCATTTCTTAATAACTTTTGAACTATTTTATTTCATTACCCTAAACTCATATGTGAATTATTTTATTATGTTTATCGTGTTTTATATGGATTAAAAGTGATTTTATATTCTACAATATCACACCTACTTATTAGACACCTAACAACAGGGTGTTAAGGATCCAGCGCCCTTAAGGGGGTGCAAAAAATTCCTTCTTTGTGCTGTATATTCAGGGAGTTCACTAGGGGAACCCCAGCACCTTCCCTGGGCTTGCTTAAGATTCTATACAGTGCATACATCTACCCCCACTCCCCACCTTTTCACAAGGGCCTGTGTGAATTTTTAAAGTGATTAATGTTATTTTATGTGTGTGTACACTGTAATGGGCAGCACGGATGGTGTAGTGGTTAGCATTACTGCCTCACAGCACTGAGGTCATGGGTTCAATTCCCACCATGGCCCTAACTGTGTGGAGTTTGTTTATTCTCCCCGTGCTTGCGTGGGTTTCCTCCCACAATCCCAAAAATATGCTGGTAGGTTAACTGGTTCCCAACAAAATTAACCCTAGCGTGAATGTGTGTGCATGTGATAGGGAATATACTGTAGATTGTAAACTCCACTGGGGCAAGGACTGATGTGAATGGGCAAATATTCTCTGTAAAGTGCTGCGGAATATGTGTGTGCTATATAAATAACTGGTAATAATAATAAGAATAATATTTTAAGGGTGCATAGCCACATACTTTTATTGAATTGAGGTATAACATATTAATTTTTGTTTATTCTATTTTACATTTGATTGTAATATGTAATCCATTTTAATTTTCATCCCACTTGCGCTCATTCATTTCACTTTATTAGTAGGTGGTTTTTGTTAAATATTTAGGTGATGCAATCATATGGAATGTTCACAAGCAGGCCTATTTCTGAAAAACATTGAAATGATATCCAACATCAAAATAAACACCTTGCCTGTCTGACACTAGCTAAACAGAAACATACCAGACTAACCACTAGAAGCACATTTGAAAGTTTTAGCAAGTATAGCTCACTTGTAGCAAGCAGCAGGTTTCTCTCACAGAGACTGTGCTGTCACTTTTCCCCAGGCTGACAGCCTTTTAACACCCTCATGCAGGTGCATTTACGAATTAGCTTGGTCTAAGCAAAAAGACCCTAAGACTCCAAATGTGTATAATGGATGGAGCCGGTCCTCTTTCACCATCCATACCCCCACTAACCCTTAGCCGGCTTTTACCAAAGGTTCTTAGTAACACCACTTAAACGTTTTCCTTGGGTTTTAAAACATGTACCAAAAACCTGGGACAAATATACCTGCCCTCACACATGCCATTTGACAAACTATGGAGGATGATCCAAAATTTAATAAATATTCTGAAGTCAGTAAAAAATTTAAATGCATTTTGAAACCAATTTATTTCAATTAATTATTGTTTCTATTAAAAAGTAATTATCAATTCAAATCCAACTCCAGATTTCTCCCATTTCAACTCTATATTCTTTTAACTCACTCAGTCCAGCATTGTAACACACACGTGTCCTTATAAAATGTCAAGTCTTAGGCACACACGGAATCAGTAGCTGGTAGGGAGTGCTAGTTTTTGAATTGCCGCTATGGAGGCTCGTAGGGTACTTCTTGGTAAGTTATCTTGCAGATTAAAAACTCATGAATATTTGATCATATACTTTTATTGTTTAGAGTTAATTCCACTCTATTAGCATGAAGTGGCTGGGTGGTTTATTCTACAGTATATTTGAAAATATTTGACTTCTGAATTCTATTAACAAACAAATAGATTATCAGCTTTCACTAGTTCACAGTATCATGCAGGCGGTGAGAGCTGATTGTGTTTTGTTTTTAGACAACCCCTCCAGCACCTGATATCCCTTATAAGTTGATTGAGACACTTCCATTTGTCTGTCATTGCCTTTTAATGCACTAAGAAACTTAATTATTGGTGCTGCTGACTACAATACAAGTAAATCCATGAGTTTGCTTGTTATGAAAACTTTATTACAGCAAAGAAATGAAGAATCATTTAACAAGTGTATTTATTTAATAGAAATGGTGGACACGTCTGAAGGAACCAATTCTGGGGCTGGTGGCTCCCCAGTCGGTGTATCTACGGTACTCTCCAGGTTTCAGATAAAACTGGCGTCCTCGGTAGTTGGGCTCCTCATAGAACATCCAGTATCCGTCATGTACATGGCAAGAGTGGATGTCATGGTAGCGGAACATCTCATAGACATGGGGACAGTCTTCTGTGAACTCCATCATCTGACCTCGGAAGTTCTCTCTCTCATAGATGTTGATTCTGAAAGATCCCTCGTGCTGTTTTATCAAAAGATACATCAGACAGTTCACAATGTGAGAGTCAGGCGCAATTATTGAACACATCCTTTATATAAAAATGTAATGTATACAGCAGTGGTTCTCAAACTGTGTGCCGTGGCACCCTGGGGTGCCTCGGGACACTTGCAGGGGAGCCTCTGATTGGTGGTCTAGGACCAATTCAAATTATTTATGGTCAACATAATAGGGAAAAACCAGCACTGGTCACTGCCAATCATAAAATATGTGGACAAACAGAAGCAAATCTTGTCCCTCACCACACAACTGAACCTAAGGATGATATATAAACACAATTTACTTAATTTAATATTTCTTTTTACATTTCTCAAGAAGAAACTTTTGGTCCAGGGGTGCTGTGAAAATAAATTTCTGATGTTCTAGGGTGCCGTGATTCAAAAAAAGTTTGAGGACTACTGGTATACAGTATCTTAATATGTGAAAGCTTTATAAACGATGATTCAGTAACTATAATTATGCAGCTCAGTAATTGGAAACTTTATACAATAAAACAGAGATCTACTGTTTTTAAGTAATATGAATATTTATAACATTTATTTTCACTTACATTATTATAAATCCTGTAATCTAAAAGCAAACACCTTATATTAGCCTGAAGTCAGGGCAGTACGGATGGTGTAATGGCTAGCATTACTGCCCCACAGCACTAAGGTCATGGGTTCGATTCCCACCATGGCTCTAACTGTGCGGAGTTTGTATATTCTCCTTGTACTTGCGTGGGTTTCCTCCCAGAACCCAAAAATATACTGGTAGGTTAATTGGCTCCCAACAAAATTAACCCTAGTATGAATGTGTCTGTGTACATGTGGTAGGGAATATAGATTGTAAGCTCCACTGGGGCAGGGACTGATGTGAATGGGCAAATATTCTCTGTAAAGCGCTGCGGAATATGTGTGCGCTATATAAATAACTGGAAATAATAAATAAATTAGTAATTGTTTTATAAATCTAGAATATTGATTTATTGTACCAAGACTTTACCCTATGTAGATACTGTGCAGTCAACTTAAATGTTGACTTTAAGAGATATTTACTTACTGTGACTATTACATTTTCATAATCACATTTATCTTGTATACTTACATCTTGGCATCCTCGTCTTAGTATCCTATGCCATGCTGATAAAATCATGCTTCATTTTACCTGTTTTATTGGTGTTTTCAGTGGCAAAACACTGTAATAAAGTCATTTTCTATATTTCTACAGTACTGTAGCTCCATGTGTTATTTATTCTCAAAATTTGGTTAATAAAATATACAAAGTTTGTATCATGTTAACCAATGGTAAGATAAGACATAGAGAAACGGACCGAAAACAAATTAACTTTGTTTCATTCTGTTTAAAAGAAACTAAATAAAACAGTTGCTAAAATTACTTACCTGGGGGCTCAGACGACAGGACTTTATAGAGTCATTGTAACCCAGCCACTGCTGGAAGTCGGGGTACTCCCCTCTATGCAGGTAGTACTGGTGCCCCCTGTAGTTGGGGTGCTCATACAGGATCCAGTTTCCGCTCTCCACACGGATGGAGTTACAGCGTCTGAAGTATGAGGACATGTCTGGGCACTCAGAGTTACACTCATGGGAGCGGCCCTGGAAGTTCTTGTCCTCGTAGAAGATGATCTGAAAAAAAATTCAAATGAAACATTTATATTTAATCAAATTTTCATTTAAATTCTTATTAATGCTTTAATTCACTCTTTAACTCAATTCACTAGATAGCGAGGGCCCATGTCTCCTGAAAGCTACCTGTTTTCATGCACTCGCCCCTTTGAATAAACACAATGATTTCTCAGGCTTGCCGTCACGAGCCAGCTTGCGAGGTCAAGGAAACTGCGTCTTGCGATGCAGTCCTTGGCCTCACCACTCCCGTTTTAAGCAACACCGGCCGCCCCCTCCATGTTCCTCCCCCTGAAGGCCTCTGCCTGTCAATCAGGCAGAGGCTTTCGCGTCACTGGGATGCGATTGCAGGACTCGTTCTGCTCATGTGCAGAATGGATCTTGAACATGCACAGTTTTCCAACCATTGTGAAACTGCGGCCCAAAATTAGCAAATTGTTACAGAACAAAATAAGAGAACACAGTAACAAAGTTTCTGCATGAAATATGTTGTTTTACAGTCAACATTATTAACATTTTTTATACATTGCTATCCTATTCCGTTATGTTTTACACTTTATGGAACAAATTTCAGGTATATCATGTGCTCACTCCATTTGCGTAACTTTCCTAAAGTATATCACGTTAAAAGTATAAAAAAAATGGAGGATAGAAAAGAAATAAAAGAGAAATTATTGCAAATATTTAGCAGTGACTAGAAAACAATCAGCCACTAAATTTTAGTTCTACTGATTATATAATAAAATCTAACAAAATTAAATATCTGTGAAAGTAAATTATGTACAGTATATATGTATATACAGTATATATATATATATATATATATATATATACAGTATATATATATATATATATATATATATATATATATATATATATATTACAACTCATTTACTGTAAGATCATTCTTTTTAAAAGAACGATATATAGTGTATTCATTGTTGCTACAACTATTGATAAGTCATAAAAAACATTTATATTTGAATGCAATATACAATATACAGTAAGTATAATTTGTTGTAAATCTTACCTTTCCCATTGTGAGAGTAGAATGTGTTCGCACTGACTGTCTCTTAGAACATGGGGAACCGGAGGCTTATATACCCAGTACACAAGGACGATGATGTATAGCCGTTGGGCATGTTATTATGTTAGAGACTGTTCAGGAATTGTGTGCAGCAGTTGTTTTTGTATTTTATGTAGAGCCAGTGTCCTATACGCACTTACTGAGCAGCTATTCTGCAGTTTAAGCAAAACTATTTAGCTATGTAGCTTCTGTACATTGGCAGAGTGTGTGTGTTCCTGACCTACAACAGTATTTTATATATTGATTTTATCAGTAATTATAATTCTTTAGTATAAGTACAGAAGTCTTTACAATTGTACTGATCATCATACAGTAGAACATAAACATTATATCTATATCTGACCTGTGTGATTGTAATAAACAGCAAGGAGGCTCTTGGGCATACTTACCTACTTTGCTGCCCCATCTTCCGGTAGGAGGCAGGGTTGTAGGTGCATGGGGGCGTGGCCGACAGGGAAGTGGACAGTCTGGGGGGCGTGGCATCAGGATCACGTCCTCGTGGCTCCGCCCCCACTATGCAGTGCCGAGAAAATAGACACTGTATAGCGGGGGCGGAGCTACGATGACGCGATCCAGAGCGAATCGCGTCATTGGACCCCCTCGGCCAGCCCACTTGTTCTCTGCTGCTGGCGGCTGAGGAGGGTCGTGGAGGGGATGCAGGGAAAGCGGGAGCTTGCCCACCTTTCCGGGGGGCCGGGAGGGCCACCCGATTTTTGGCAGCCTCTTGGCCATTCCGGGAGGGTAGGCACGTATGCTCTTGTGTGTGGTTCTTTGGGTTGACCCTAACTAGGTCAACAGTCATTAGGTCGACACCTGAAATAGGTCAACACAATCATATGGTCGACATGAAAAAAGGTTGACATGAGGGTTTTTTTTGTGTCATTTTCTTCGTAAAGTGACCGGGAATCCCAATTAGTGCACCGCGTCCCCTCGCAGGTTACTATTCCCAGTCGTAGTCCACGTGGATAGTAAAGTATGAAAAAGTTAAAAAAATTTAAAAAAATTGTTAAAAACTCATGTTGACTTTTTCATGTGTCAACCTTTGCCATGTCGTCCTAAAGACCATGTGAACCTAAAGCATGTTGACCAATAGTGGTTGACCTAATGACTGTCAATCTAAGTGTGGTCGACCTAAAAACCAGATACCGGGGCTCTTCCCCCCCAATTGACTCTTGTTACATGAAACCTAAAATGTACTGTATCTTTCGTTAGCATAATGATTCTTCAGATACCTATTGAGACAACTATGTTACTGTTTGTATTTTGTAGTTTTGGTAAGTTGTCAATAAAGTTTCAGAAGGACAGGAATCTAGGTACTGATAAATAGCGGTTGAATCTTCCATATCTGAAAATCGTATATGCAAAAATTCCAAAATCCTAATTTTTTTGAACACTAATAAGAAAGTGACACCTTGTTTTCTGATGGTCCAATGTATACAAACTTTGTTTCATACACAAATTTACTAAAATATTGTGTAAACTTAGCTTCAGGCTGCATATATAAGGTGTAGGGATCTGAGTTGCACCAAACCTCTGCTCAGGGCTTCCCGTCATGTTCGGATTCCAAAATAAGGCAAAATGTTGTCTTCCCAGCATCGGCTCTTGAAGGTTTTGGATTTTGGATCCCTCCCTCGTGATCGGGCACAATTTCACACAGGAGACCAGAGAGAGAAAGTTTGTGGGACTGTGGGGTGCAGCATGGTAGGGAACTAATCATCATTAGAAATCAGACTGAAGTTCTTGGTTAATGTAATGCCAGTAAAAGTTCACTGTGTCATTTAAAAAAAAATTCCATTAGGAGCACTGTGTTTAATTAAAAGGTACACTGTGTAGTAAAGAGGCATTGTGTCATTTAAAAAAAAATCACCATTAGGAGCACTGTTTTTATCTTAAAGGGGCACTGTGTAATAACCCCCCCCCCCCCCCATAGAAGCACTGTGCTCTCAGCTAGATCCCAGCACATGCAATCTCTTTACCATCAACACCTTCATCCTCATTCGTCTCATTAGTGATCAGAGGTAGTTCTCCTGCATCCAATTTGCTAACTGACTCCTCCCCTATCCAGGGTTCCACAGGAGAATCCTTGCGCGCTAAAGCTGCTGCTGCTGGGGGTGAATCTACAGATAGAGCCACGCCAGTCATGGCTCCATCTATGCCTAGGCATGCCCGCCTAGGTGCGCCTAGGACTCGGTGTCTCCGTCTCCGACTGGACATGCACACCCATGACGGAGACGCGCCCCATTCAGTAGAATAGGAGAACGTCTCTGTCCGGGCACACACGCACGCCCAGATAGAGACGCAATCTTGCATGCCCAAACGGAGACGCTCTCCTATTCTATGAATGGGAGAGCATCTCTGTGCACTCCCGGCAAGACTAGGTGGACGGATCGCCTAGTCACACCATGAGTGCTCGTTTGTGATGGAGCCGCCTCAGATGAGCACGGCTCCATCTGTACATACAGTAAGGGGAACAAGAAGAGTAGTAGTTTCAAACAACAATTGTGTGTGAAACAATCCTTTGTAAGACAAAGCAAGTATTATAGTTGCCATCTAGTTGCACAGTGGATCACTGAAGCCATGATGACTATGCTAGTATTAGGAATGTGTCCAATATCCACCATCAATACATCCGGTTTAAAAGAATTGAGGTCCTGTGTCCTTACTATCAAATTCCATCTTGATTCCATTCTACCAGAACAGCAATTCTGTACCAGGAGGTTAAAAAAAAACAAATTCTTGTCCAAGAAAAGGCCATTGTACCCACTATCCACTTAACCACAGTACCACTTGGGGACAAACAATACTGGTCAAACTAAAGATTTTATAACTGTGACAACCCACTGGGTGGGTGTATCAGTTTCACCAGCAGCAGTAGTATCTAACTCACAAACTTAGGGGGTCATTCCGAGTTGTTCGCTCGTTATTTTTTTCTCGCAACGGAGCGATTAGTCGCTAATGCGCATGCGCAATGTCCGCAGTGCGACTGCGCCAAGTAAATTTGCTATGCAGTTAGGAATTTTACTCACGGCATTACGAGGTTTTTCTTCGTTCTGGTGATCGGAGTGTGATTGACAGGAAGTGGGTGTTTCTGGGCGGAAACAGGCCGTTTTATGGGAGTGTGTGAAAAAACGCTACCGTTTCTGGGAAAAACGCGGGAGTGGCTGGAGAAACAGAGGAGTGTCTGGGTGAACGCTGGGTGTGTTTGTGACGTCAAACCAGGAACGACAAGCACTGAACTGATCGCAGATGCCGAGTAAGTCTGGAGCTACTCAGAAACTGCTAAGAAGCGTCTATTCGCAATTCTGCTAATCTTTCGTTCGCAATTTTGATAAGCTAAGATTCACTCCCAGTAGGCGGCGGCATAGCGTGTGCAAAGCTGCTAAAAGCAGCTTGCGAGCGAACAACTCGGAATGACCCCCATAGCTCATTCACCGACAGGCTAATTTCTGTATCACCAGCTTCACTTAGAGACAAACCGATGTCAACCGCTATCAACTCACAGATGTCATAGCAAAATGGCTGACACCCCTAGGACTCTCCTCAGGATTTGCTGTAGCCGATAACACAAGTATTGTGAGAGCATGGGTGAATTTGAGCATGTACCATGGTTTGTACACACAATAAACTTGGTGATACAGATAGGAAAAAAAAAGACAGATGCATGCAAAAGATGCTCTCTGTGGGCCATAAAATATGGTGCCATTTTTGGCATTCAGCAAATGCATGTAGAACATTGCAGCAGCTGCAAAAACAGTTCCATTTGTCCTGCCACCAACTGAAACAAGAGGTAGTGACCAGGTGGAATTCCACTCTTCCTGAAGCCACTCAGTGAGCTTTCTGACAGGTAGCATCAGATGTGAGCATGTCAGGGAAAATCCAGCATGGTGTAGTCACATCTGCGACCATGCCAAGCAAGCAGTTAATTAAAGTACTAGAAAAGCACCTAGAGAAACTGAAGGAGGAGCTTAAACAAAGTGATGCCGCTAAGTATGTTGGCCTTGTAGATCAAGGGCCTAATTCAGGGTTGATTGCAACAGCAAAATCATTCTCTAATGGGCAACACCATGGGCACTACAGGTGGGGCAGATATAACATGTGCAGAGAGAGTTAGATTTGGGTGGGTTATATTGTTTCTGTGCAGGGTAAATACTGGCTGCTTTATTTTTACACTGCAATTTAGATTTCAGTTTGAAAACACCCCACCCAAATCTAACTCTCTCTGCACATGTTACATCTGGGGATGCACCACAAGGATGGCGAGTGCAACTGCTGTTACTGGTGTTTCCACTCTGAGGATTAGCAATTCACTCCCATTACGGGTAATTCAATTGAGCCTTTTGACTATGTTAAGCTAATATTAAGAGCTGCAACTTGGCCTAACAGGTACTAAGCTGGCATTTGCTTAAATGCAGTGATCCATTGACGGATGGGTTATTGCATCCACGCTCATTATTTTTCTGTGTGAGAATGTGCAGAGAGGCGCATGTGCAGTCTTTTAATGCTATATATGGTGCATGCACAGTTTGCTGATATCACTGTCCCCATTTGTACTTGGCATCTCACTCAGATTCCAACCCTTAGAGATGACACATGTAGCTGCACTCTTATACACCTTTCAAATATCCAAGACAGGAACTTGCTGTGTTTAAAAGCTGGCAAATTCCCAGGTGTCAGCAGGTACGGGATTCAGGACTTCACACTTTGGGTGAGATTCAAATGACATATCACGCCCAATTTCCTTTCTAAAATGATCTCCGTTATCGCGCATATTGCACCCATAGTAATCAGGTTTACTGTGTAAAGGGTTGGGTGCCTCGCTACTCCAGGTGTAGCGAGCTGAAATAATGATACAACGTCCCTGACGGCAGAAACAGAATGAGTGTGGAAAGGCGTGAAAAGAATTGAATCCCACCCTTTGTGTGTGTGAATGTATGGAAGGTAATGACAGATTTGACATGCCCAAGAAATGTTACAGGAGGTAAAAGTTTGGGACTGTATTTGATTAATTTATAATTTACACCTAGGGAACATTTATTTCCTGAAATATGTATATATACATTGCCTTACAAAGTGGCGTTATATTGTAAAATGTTTGTATAACCCAATGTATGAGATGGCAAGTTGTAAGATCTGGGGTATCCAATTGAAGAACCTTCTTATTCTGCCTTTTCTCGGGTATACAGAGTATATGACTATGTGTTATGTATTTCCTGAATTCTTGTTAACGTATATGTCTGTATTTAAACTTATGAATGTTGTTTACTGTATATTTACTGTAAATTATTTCCAATGTCTTGAAACTTACTATGTTAAATCTAAACTTTAAAATGTTTTGTCCTTGTTTCCCCAACAAATCCATAGGCCTTTTATGAAGACAATTACTGCTTGACTATACTATCCCTGTAACAAGTTGACAAATTAACGCTTTGTATGGTAGTTCAGGCAGTGTTAACCCTTTGAATGCTGTCATCTTAATTGTTAATAATACGCAAAGTGGGAGCCATTGGATAAGCTTGTTACACAATTGCCATCATACAACAGATAATACAGATAATTAGTGTGTATGGGTGTGAGATAACTGTTTTGAGGGCTACTTACAGTAGCTAAACGGTAACATGTGTATGTTAAGGGCGAGATAATTGCTGAAAGTGATATGTAGCTTCTTACAGTAAATATGTCAAGAATGTAGTGATAGGGCGTTCATAACAAGTGGTATAGTTGGGTGTGTTTCACCCTATTATCAATTATTGTTCTATTGTCTAACTCATAATTATCCACATAATTCCCTTTAATACCATTCTATTTATTTTCCAGAATTTATCTTTCATCACCTCAAGTCTACGTAATCTACGTAAGCATCCATGGTCTACACATTAAGCACATCATTTGCTTTACTCATCCTCCCTTTTAACATCATTGTATCTTAGCAACATAATTAAATACTATTATTCATTCCTAAGAGACCCTGCCACAAGTTAGCTTTAAATCTATATTTACTACCACAAGAACACACACATTCACAATCAAATGTTATTAAGACTTTCTTTTTGCTCATCGTATTATGGTCCTTATTCCGAGTTGTTCGCTCGCTAGCTGCTTTTAGCAGCATTGCACACGCTAGGCCGCCGCCCTCTGGGAGTGTATCTTAGCTTAGCAGAATTGCGAATAGAAAATTCTTAGCAGTTTCTGAGTAGCTCGAGACTTACTCCTACACTGCGATCAGCTCAGCCCATTTCGTTCCTGTTTGACGTCACAAACACGCCCTGCGTTCGGACAGCCACTCACCCGTTTCTCCAGACACTCCCGCGTTTTATCCTGGCACGCCTGCGTTTTTCCGCACACTCCCAGAAAACGGTCGGTTTCTGCCCAGAAACACCTACTTCCTGTCAATCACACTCCGATCACTTCAACGATGAAAATTCTTCGTTCGGATGTGAGTAAATCTACTAAGTTTTGTGCTAAATTACTTAGCGCATGTGCACTGCGTACCATGCGCATGCACATTTTCGCCTTAATCGCTCCGTTGCGAAAATCGGCAACGAGCGAACAACTCGGAATGACCCACTATAATGGGCAGCACGGATGGTGTAGTGGTCAGCATTACTGCCTCACAGCACTGAGGTCATGGGCTTTATTCTAACCACTGGCCTACCTGTATTGAGTTGGTATTTTATGCATGTGCTTGTGTGTGTTGTGTGTGTGTTTCCTCCCACTATCTAAAAATATACAGGTTGGTATAATATACTATAATATACTGGTAGGTATGTTGCTTGTAAGTTCCACTAGGGCAGGGTTTGATGTGAATGGGCAGATATTTTCTGTAATGCGAAACAGAATATGTGAGAGCTATAGAAGAGGTAATATTATTATTTATTATTAATAATAAGAAGGAGAAGAAGAAGAAGAAGAAGAAGAAGAAGAAGAAAAAGGAGAAGAAGAAGAAGAAGAAGAAGAAGAAGAAGAAGAAAAAGGAGGAGAAGAAGAAGATGAAGTTGAAGAATATCTGATTTCTTGTTTTTAATTTTGTATTTCTATATTGGTGTTGGATTGAAAAGCATTAAGGGGTGGAATTGATGATTAAGGGCTGAACATTGTTACATAGATATTTAGATGTATAGAAAATAGTTCTCCGATATAGATCACATCTTTATGATTTAATATCTGGGAAGGTTCATCACCAGCTTTCTTTAGTTTACATAAATAGAAAATTACTGAATGACAAGAGGAAGCCAGTTACACAGTTTGATATCTTCGTACAGATGTGAATTTGAATTAAGGGGGGTACTCACGGAGCGATCGCTGCTTAAAATCTAAGCAATCTGACTAGATTGCTTAGATTTTAAGCACGATCGCTCCGTGTGTAGCCCCCTTAGCGATAGCGATGTGCAGCCCCGCGCATCGCTATCGCTGCTGCAAGATTGGCCTGCATGCAGGCCAATCTAGCGGGTCGCTCACTTCACCCGCTGGGTGAAGTGAGCGCCCCCCCCCATCTCCCCCCGCCCGCTCAGCACAGATCGCGCTGTGCTGAGCGCCGGGAGAGATGTATGCTGAGCGGTTCGAAAAATGACAGTTAGGCTGTGATTGGCTGGTAATTTATCTCCAGCAAATTTATCTCCATCCCAGGCTTAGTAAATAGACCTCTGAGCCCTGAACCATACAAGATGTACACAAAGTATTTCAGATGCCATAACGTCCAGATAACAGACATAAGATTCCACACTCACTCTGTACATTTTATTTTCTCAGCAAGCCAGTTACAATTTAATAAAAAGTAAATAAATGCATAAATAAATAAAATGAAAAAAAAATTGTATTTAAAATGTTTTATTGAATGAAAAGAAATACAGAGTTTAGTGATCTGCGGTTCTAATACATATGGTGGACACGTCTGAAGGAGCCAATTCTGGGGCTAGTGGCTCCCCAGTCGGTGTATCTCCGGTACTCCCCAGGCTTCAGATAAAACTGACGTCCCCGGTAATTGGGCTCCTCATAGAACATCCAGTATCCATCTTGTACATGGGCGGAGTGGATGTCATGGTAGCGGAACCTCTCATAGACATTTTGGCAATCTTCTGTGAACTCCATCATCTGACCTCTAGAGTCTTCTTTCTCATAGATCCTGACTCTGAATGAACCTTGGTGCTGTGTTAATAATTTTTCAAAAAAGTCAGTTCTAAAAGTGTTCAGATGTACTCCGTTTCAGAATATAGTACACTGTAATTATATACCACAATAATAATGGATTTTAATATTTGCACATTGTCATATTTTAAAGTGTTTAATGGATGAGTTGAGTGCCACAACTTATTAACTGTCGATATATTGTTATGTGTTGTAAATTAAAGTGCATGCACATTACCTGTGGGCTCAGGCGAATGGAACGGATGGAGTCGTTGTAACCCAGCCACTGTTGGAAGTCGGGGTACTCCCCTCTATGCAGGAAGTACTGGTGCCCCCTGTAGTTGGGGTGCTCATACAGGATCCAGTTTCCGCTCTCCACACGGATGGAGTTACAGCGTCTGAAGTATGAGGACATGTCTGGGCACTCAGAGTTACACTCATAGGAGCGGCCCTGGAAGTTCCTGTCCTCGTAGAAGATGATCTGACAAAAGAAACATATTGGATTTAAAAAAAATAATTTTATGTTAGCAGCAGGTAATTCAGGAAACTAAGTATTTTTACATTTTCCCCTTCAAAACATTGTTTATCATTTTTTTTATTTAATATAGTTGAAAAAGTATTTTTCAAAATATTTAAATATTATATTATGCACATCTGCAGAACGGATATCTTCATCAAAAACTGGGGGGGGGGGGCAGTGGGATGGCTCGGTCACATGAGATCTGACCATGCCAGTTAAGTGGTTAAAGAAGAGGGTTCTATTATGGAGAAAAAAAAATAGCTGATTTTTGCAAATCCGCAACACACATCTCCCTATTTCGTTCTAGATTTTGGACTTTTATACAAGATTTTTGAAACTAACTACTTAACCATTTTAGAAAGATGTACAGTACATAAATAAACCAGACTGTAACACATATTCATCGTACATGCAAACACGTTACAAGTGTGCATGTAATGTCCAATTTATTTATTTTTTGGTCACACTATCATGACTTTCATCTCTCTTGAATTTTTTGGAAATGTATATTGAGAGACTTAGGGGTCTATGTACTAAAGGGCCCCATACACTAGAACGATTTTGCTCAATTTCAGCTAAATTTGGTCATTCTGGCCGATATCTAGGGGGAAATCGAGCATTTTTGTTGTGTATCCAATCCGATCTGATGCGCAGCCCCGTGAGCATCGGGTCGACTCCTCCAGGTCGTTGGTGCTGCACTCGTTATATGTCGTGATCAAGTGGAATTGTATGGAATCGAACGGTGGTTTTTGTGCTTGCGATATATCGCATGCGATCTATAGTAGGAAGTTTGAAGCACCCTAATCAAGCCCATCAGATGTTTCTGGTGGTACCTGTGAATGCATGCTATACATCCCATGCGATATGTAGGCGCTTGACATATCGTATGCGATGTATAGCATGCTCAAAAAAAGTCAAATTGTACCGAATCATTTGGAATCGTATGGAACCACTCCCGGGAAGCTCCCAAGAGAGTTAGAGGGAAATCGCCCCGACTTCAGCCTCTAGACATATCGTTCTAGTGTATGGGGCCCTTAAGTCTGGAGAGAGACAAAGTGGATGGAGGTAAAGTCCTAGCCAGTCAGCTCCTAAACGCCATGTACTAAATGCAAAAATTAAAGTTTGTTTTAATATTTGAAGTTAAATAAGACTCACCTTTCCCATGTTGTAGATTCAAATGTGTCCAAACCCGCTGTGTACTGAGGACATGGGGACAGGAGGTATATATACAACCTGAGCTGAATACGTTGTAAGGAAAGTGTTGAGCTGTGTTATCCTCTTTATGTAAAAGACGTTTGTGTGTCTGTGTGACTATTGTTCGTGTATGTTCCATGGTACATTCATTTTACCCAAAGCATTGATCAGAAAACAATACATCAGTGTAAAGCAAACTTGGTTTTGCAGCGTTTGTCAGGTCTCCATTGTTATGTTGTATGAACAGAGTGTCGGCATTATCTGTGGGAGTGAGTGACCATCACATGACCATTTCTCATCACAGAGTTATGAGTACAATCTGACCATGTTCTTATAGTGAATATGAAATTGTTGGGGTTAATTATAATTAGTGGCATCGTCCAAAAATAAAAATCTGCAGTAAACTTACAGCAACAGTATTATATTGTATCTGTCAGATTAAAAATAAAGTCAGGGAGTATCCAGTGTCATATATCAGACTTCCAGACCCTCCAACCTGACCTGGCACTGCCATTTTACTTCCTGGGGTGTTTCCTCAGGATATTATAGTAAGTCTAGTCATGCTGTATCTGACTAGCTTCTGTTACTTTGACAAATTTTCCCAGACCCAGTGCTGCATGGGGGCTGCCATGTTGATCATGTCAGCTGACTTATGATCAACCAATCACTGACTGCTCTTTTCCCACCTGAATAAATTGTACTTACCAGTCACCTGGGTCAGGGTTAAGCAGCTTACAGCAACCTGATGTCTTCCCTGTTTCTCTACAGTTAGCCCATTGTTCTACATTCTGCTCTGCATGCTCTCCTAGTGTTTCGGTGCCTCCATGCAGAACTACACTCCAGTTGCCCAACTGTACCTGTGCACTCCAGTTGCTTTCTGGGATACTCTGCATAGCACCTAGAGAGCACATTCACATCAACACCTGTGCCATTGGCCCTCATTCCGAGTTGTTTGCTCTTTATTTTTCTTCGCATCGGTGCGATTTTCTGCTAACTGCGCATGCGCAATGTTCGCACTGCGGCTGCGTCAAGTAAATTTGCTAAGAAGTTTGGTACTTTACTCACGGCATTACGAGGTTTTTTCTTCATTCTGGTGATCGGAGTGTGATTGACAGGAAGTGGGTGTTTCTGGGCGGAAACTAACCGTTTTATGGGTGTGTGTGGAAAAACGCTGCAGTTTCTGGGAAAAACGCAGGAGTGGCTGGAGAAACGGGGGAGTGTCTGGGCGAACGCTGGGTGTGTTTGTGACGTCAAACCAGGAACAACAAGCACTGAACTGATCGCACTGGAAGAGTAAGTCTCGAGCTACTCAGAAACTGCAAAGAAAAGTATTTTCGCAATATTGCGAATACTTAGTTCGCAATTCAGCTAAGCTAAGATTCACTCCCAGAGGGCGGCGGCTTAGCGTGTGCACTGCTGCGAAAAGCGGCTAGCGAGCGAACAACTCGGAATGAGGGCCATTGTACAGTTCCCAGTTCCTCATTGCTGGCCACAAGGTTCACCATCTGTTCACCAGGCTACATACACTTTCTTGTTTACATTGGCTACCAGTGCAGGACAGCATTTCCAGAGAACCTGTTACAGTGTTCTACATGAATAAAGAAGAACATTATAAAACCACCTAAGTTTAAGCCCTGAGGTCCCTGTTAAAAGTTCAGACAAAATTACAAATGTGACAGTTTGTTCACACAGCACAGCAAAAATACAAACCCAATGGGCAGACTCCGTGCAAAGTTGGGTTAATCAGTGAAGAAACAAACAGTAACAGAAAGTCAAGTAATACAATTCCTGCAGGAACCTTCGCTTCTCAAGCAACTCAAGAAGGGGACTGCTCCTCCTCACCTCATTTTCATCTGCCTTCTCAGAAAAAACATCCTGACCCTAAAACATGCAGGGGATTCCTTAAGTAGTATGGGATCCATTTTTAATTACAAGCAAGTAATTTACCCACTGCTAGGACCAAGGTGGCATATATAAGTTCTTTGCTTACCGGACCTGCCCTGGCATGGCTTCTCCGCTAAGGGAATGTTTGGATCCTATTCTCTCTTATTTTGTTTGTTTTATTGAACCATTCAGAAAGATCTTTAATGAAGGAGTGGTTTCAGCCGCTACTGATGTATTAAGATTACACTCCTGTATGGTGGCTCAGGATGTCATCCAATTCCATTCTTTGGCCTCTGAATCAAGATGGACCAACAAGGCCTTGATTGTTGCCTTCTGGCAGGGACATTGATAAAATTAAGGATGATTTGGCTACTTGGGACTTACCCACTAACCTGGAAGATTTTATTTCATTATGTAGTAAGGTGGATCTTTGTTTTAGGGAATATTCCCAGGAAAAAAGGAAGAACAATCAATTCAAGAATAAACTACTGTAGTACCCCATTTCCAGAAGCAATCTTCCAACATTGAAGAGCCTTTGCATATGAATCAGTCCAGATTATCACCTAAAGAATGTCGGATGCGTCACGGAGATACTATGGGTGGAATTCAAATGTTTGAAAAGTTGGTTGGGTGTCTGTTTTTTCCTGTCTATTAGATAGGAAAAAACAGACTCCCAACTGACTTTTCAAACATTTGAATCTCCCCCTTTATGCCTATATTGCCCTATTAAAGTGTCAGGTCTTAGGATTCTGTTCCCAGAGACTGGGAAACTTTCCAGCTAGACAAGATTGTATATTTCCAGTTACCCTGGTAAATGATAAGGGATCCAATACTTTCCATCCAGTACTAGATTCTGGGGAAACTTTCCTTATTCATCTACTGTATTGTCCAGGATTTGTCTTTATCGACCATTCAACTGCCAGTACCCTTCTACCTTAAAGCAGTTGATGGCAGTTGCATCCCTGGAAGTCTTATTTCCAACCAAACCACAGCAGTGAAGCTTAGAGTTGGGATTTTACACTCCAAATTTATTAATTTCTTTATCATACCAAAACCTTCTAATGTAGTGGTACTGAACTATTACTCAAGATATTTCATGGGGTATTACCTGCAAAAAGTATTGTCTCCAACAAGTGGCCACTTCAGGTACAGTTCACTCTGAGGACTTTGCTCTTTCATTGCCTTATAAAGCATTCCGTGATATATTCAATACACAAGCGACAGATTCAATTACACCACATATAAACTGAACTGTTCTTTTGATTGGTTCCCTGGCAAGACACTTCACAGGGGTTCTGTATATCCAAGTTCATTACCAGAAACTCAGGCCATGTTGGACTATATTAAAGAGAATCATGAATCTTCATTAAACTGCATAATCCGTGTGTTTTTTCATGCTTTCGACCAATTTTTTTTTTTTTTTATGGAGTCTGACCCTGGGGACCCGCGTGTGATACTGCAGAGACTTGCACGCGTATATACCCAGCTAATTAAATAGGTCCGTCCAGCATGGTAAACCCTGTGGCTAATTGAATTCCCACCTATGGGCCGTATTCAATAGCTGTCGGGTCGCATTGACATTGTCGGAAACAGGGCTAAAACCTGTCGGTTATGGCCCCGCTTCCGACAATACACGCGGCTCGGCGGCTTCACGTGTATTCCGACAAGTCGGATTTTCCGACTTTTTGGAGAAACTGTGCCCGGAAGGAGTAGGTGGGAACCCCTTCCAACCGATTCCAATCAGAAACTGCCGTCTTTCCGACAAGACTGCAGTTTCCGACTCTAATTGAATACGGCCCTAAGTGTTTGTGCGCAATTAAGTATGTTTATGGACTTATACCAAAAATGAGAGTTTTGTGGCTTATCTGTGTGTCTTTTCAGAAGATTCACTCCATATCCCTCAGGAGGGCTACCAAAACATGGTATAAATCACCAGGCCTTAGAACACATAGCATAGCGTTTTATATAGCAAATACAACTAACAAACTCTCAATTAAAACACTTGTGTATTAGCTTATCTGACAACCACTGGATGCAGGTAAAGAAGGAACTGCTAGCACCAGCTCCTCCTCCTGCCTCTGAAGGGGAAAACAAATCAGTCTTAACACCACAGCAAATGAAGAAGATCTGGGACCCCGAGGGGTTTCATCCAACAGGACTTTATCAAAGGGTAAAAGTTCCTCCAGAGTACATTTCCTTATTCACAGGTTGCTGTATTTATACAGGACTTTCATTTAAAAATGACCAGTCACGTGATCTCACTTGATTTCAAGGTTTCTTTTACCAAGCTTTTTTTTCTTTTCAACAAACTTATAAGAATTCACTAAGCAGTGCTTAAGTCCAATCTTCTCATTTACTGTAGAAACCAGAGGTCTGATCATGGCGAGTACATTACCACAGAAGTAACAGGTTGTGTGTGCAGTAAACCCCACAGAGCATCAGTTTCCGCTGACTTTGTTTTTGAGTGGTATGATATAGTCCTTTGTTACATTTTCTTCCTGGCCACCATGTCCTCAGACAACCAGAAGAATGGGCGGTCGGACTTTTTAAAATCATTTAAGGGAAATCAGAGAAGAAGAACCTGTACCAACCACCACACAGAGGATGGTTTAATTATACAGAAGTAAATACATGAGCGTCCACCAATAAATTCCTGGATCTTTCTGTGGGTAATAAAGTGATCATTGCCCATGTATTTTATCTGTCCAGGATGCTGTATTATTCCCACTATTATGGTGCCTTGACACACCTCCGATGCCCCCTACTACTCTACTGTACGGATGTTTCCGATCTAAAATAAGGATGGAGATGTTATTGTAGCTGAGTATACACTCTGTGTAGTCTATGATACTCCCCCACACCTCTACTGTCTATTTTCAGGAAATGACCAGGATTCTACTTCTGCCGCTGCTTGACCTCTTCATTTTAGAAAAGATGGCATCTTTCCCAAATGTATATATTGTAGCACTATGAAGATAGATGGTGATTGTTAACTATGGATTCTGTGTGGGGCAGGAGGCATCCACCCACACATTGAAGAAAAAGGAGGTGTGACCACACCTAATGGCTGCTGTATGGATCGAGCCCTAGTAGGACTGGGCAGTCAAGTGTAGTGCTGCCTCTGTAAACAGTCCAGGTGGGGTGGTAGTAGGCCAGAGAGGCTGCAGCCAAGCACAGACAGTCCGGGAGAGATGTTGGAAGGCAAGAGAGGCTTCCCAGAGTACAGTTCCCTCATGAGGCTGGAAAGCCAGAGGCCAGGCCAGGCCAGTGGGCTTTGAATCTGAGGAGGCCAGGAGGCCATGTAAATGTATGCAAGAGACAGGGAGAACTGTAAGACTTTAGAATGGAGATTAGCTGCCCTGTTAGATAGAGGTCAAGCACTGAGGTAGTGCCCTGAATGAGGACTGCTGTAGGTTGTTTTTGTTTTCCCAAAACAAATCAATGCAATATCATACGGAAGGAGTTCCACTCATATTCTACAGCATGGTTAGTAGATAAAAGGCACTGTACTGTAGGTGGGTGGCTAGTTTTCTGCCTCCTCAGCATTCTATGCACCACTCTGACCTGCCATTTATCCGACCAACAAGTCCACGCTCATTTCAAGGTACAATAATAGGGGGCACAGGTGCAAACTACTGTACATGCAAATCAATTATTTTGTTCACCACAAATCAATTTTTAAATCCAGGACTGATTTTTAATTGTGGGGGGTTCCTGTGCACACTAAGGAGCCACAATCTTTGGAAACCCAAACTATAGTGAATGTCTACCACCTGCTGACACAGATGTGGACACGCTCCTGTGAGTTTCCCAATATCAGCATAAATAAAATAAATAATTACATTAAATAGATAACTAAACATTTTCCAACGAGAACTGTTTTTTTACACCCACAACACCCTGAATTTTGCAGCTGCTAGAAAATATGTGATACTGCAAACAATGAAAGGTTACGTAAAGATGGAGCCAGTGTTATCTTTGCTGGCTGAGGCGCAGGCGTGCGCTCCCGGCGTGATTAGGTGACCCATCCACCTAGTCACATCGGGAGTGCACGAGCCGCTTCCCATTCAGAGCGTCTCTGTCTGGGCGCGCGGACGGAGACGCTCTCCATTAAAGTGAATGGGGAGCTTCTCCGTCTGGGCGTGCGCCCTTCCAGACGGAGATGCTCACAGTGACTAGGTACACCCAGACGGACGAGCCTAGTCACATAAAGAGCCAAGATAAAGAAGGCTCCATCTGTAGAAGGCTCCATCTCCATCTGCACTCAATATTTACAGACCAATGAGATTTATGATGCAATCAGGGTCCCCAAATATCTAACTTATTGAGTTACTTTATAGTATCTCAGTGCAAGTGTGTTAATTGGTACAGTAATTGCGCTTCTTGTTAAAAAGAAGTATATGTTTCACTTGAATTGAAACCATGAGGATGAAATATATAATGAAAGACCCTTGTTAAAAATAAATGCAGCACTTTCTCTTCTGGGTTAGTTGGAGGATTAGGCTGAGACAACGCTTACAGAATTGAAAAAAAAAACACATAAATAACGAACGTGATATTCAGAATGAAAAGAATTGACAGATTTTATTTTTCTGCTGGTTTAATACATATGGTGGACACGTCTGAAGGAGCCAATTCTGGGGCTAGTGGCACCCCAGTCGGTGTATCTCCGGTACTCCCCTGATCTCAGGTAGTACTGACGTCCCCGGTAGTTGGGCTCCTCATAGAACATCCAGTATCCGTCTTGTACATGGGCGGAATGGATGTCATGGTAGCGGAACATCTCATAGACATGGGGACAGTCTTCTGTGAACTCCATCATCTGACCTCGGAAGTCTTCTTTCTCATAGATCCTGACTCTGAATGATCCCTGGTGCTGGGGTAAAAATGTTCAATAAAGCAAATTAAAATAACTGTCCTATAATTGGAAAGCAATAATTGTAAAGCACGTCATAAATTATATTTGCAGGTGTTATTAATATTTCTGCAGACATCCTATTACAGGATTATATGGAGGAATTGATTTTCCAGGGGAGGGTACAATCTGCTAATTGTACATAAATCTCACTTTGGTCAGGAAATATAACTTAGGAGATCTTCTTCATGTACACTACAGAATAGTGATAAAATGTATAATTACCTGGGGGCTCAGACGACAGGACTTTATAGAGTCATTGTAACCCAGCCACTGCTGGAAGTCGGGGTACTCCCCTCTATGCAGGAAGTACTGGTGCCCCCTGTAGTTGGGGTGCTCATACAGGATCCAGTTTCCGCTCTCCACACGGATGGAGTTACAGCGTCTGAAGTATGAGGACATGTCTGGGCACTCAGAGTTACACTCATGGGAGCGGCCCTGGAAGTTCCTGTCCTCATAGAAGATAATCTGTGGAAAAATAATGGTATTGATATGTTTTAATAATTTCCGCAATAATTTTTTAGCAGCAGATTATTCAGGAAATTGTCCAGATGTTTTGATGTTAATGATGTATTTATTCTTCTATATATATATATATATATATATATTTTTTACGTTTGATTACTGAGAAAAACACAAAAGAAATAAAGTGCTTAATTTCTGAAAAAACCTTCCTATATCAGATACTCATATTACCCATTAGATGTGTACGTGTCATGCCCAATTTCCTTTGTCAAGCTCTTATCAATACATCCCTCATAAATTTATGGTAACTTATATTTGTTAAAATACAGCAATATACAGAACATATATTCTCTTTCATCTAGAACGTAAAATCAAAGATGAAAGTATGTTTTAATATTTAAATTAAAACATGTAAATTAGACTCACCTTTCCCATGTTGTGGATTCAAATGTGTCCAAACCCGCTGTGTACTGGGGACATGGGGACAGGAGGTTTATATACAACCTGAGCTGAATACGTTGTAAGGAAAGTGTTGAGCTGTTTCATCCTCTTTATGTAAAAGACGTTTGTGTGTCTGTGTGACTATTGTTCGTTTATGTTCCATGGTACATTCATCTTTCCCAAAGCATTGATCAGAAAACAATACATCAGTGTAAAGCAAACTTGGTTTTGCAGCGTATGTCAGGTCTCCATTGTTATGTTGTATGGACTAAGCATCGGCATTATTCTGTGGGAGTGAGTGACCATCACATAACCATTTCTCATCACAGAGTTATGAGTACGATATGACCATGTTCTTATAGTGAATATGAAATTGTTGGGGTTAATTAGTGGCATTGTCTAAAAATAAAAATCTGCAGTAAACTTACAGCAACAACAGTATTATATTGTATCTGTCAGATTAAAAATAAAGTCGGGGAGTATCCAGTGTCATATATCAGACTTCCAGACCCTCCAGCCTGACCTGGCACTGCCATTTTACTTCCTGGGGTGTTTCCTCAGGATATTATAGTAAGTCTAGTCATGCTGTATCTGACTAGCTTCTGTTACTTTGACAAATTTTTCCAGACCCAGTGCTGCATGGGCGCTGCCATGTTGATCATGTCAGCTGACTTATGATCAACCAATCACTGACTGCTCTTTTCCCACCTGACCAGAGTTGCCAATGTGCAATCTGGATGCACATTGTAAGTGCAGCTGTTCATTGGCCCTCATTCCGAGTTGTTCGCTCGCAAGCTGCTTTTAGCAGCTTTGCACACGCTAAGCCGCCGCCTACTGGGAGTGAATCTTAGCTTATCAAAATTGCGAACGAAAGATTCGCAATATTGCAAAAAGACTTCTCTGTGCAGTTTCTGAGTAGCTCGAAACTTACTCTTCCAGTGCGATCAGTTCAGTGCTTGTCGTTCCTAGTTTGACGTCACAAACACACCCAGCGTTCGCCCAGACACTCCTCCGTTTCTCCAACCACTCCCGAGTTTTTCCCAGAAACGGTAGCGTTTTTTCAAACACTCCCATAAAACGGCCTGTTTCCGCCCTGAAACACCCACTTCCTGTCAATCACATTACGAACACCAGAACGAAGAAAAAACCTTGTAATGCCGTGAGTAAAATACCTAACTGCATAGCAAATTTACTTGGCGCAGTCGCAGTGCGAACATTGCGCATGCGCAATTAGCGGAAAATCGCTGCGATGCGAAGAAACTTACCGAGTGAATAACTCGGAATGACCACCATTGTCAGAAAAAATTGTACTTACCAGTCACCTGGGTCAGGGTTAAGCAGTTTACAGCAATCTGACGTCTTCCCTGTTTCTCTACAGTTAGCCCATTGTTCTACATTCTGCTCTGCATGCTCTCCTAGTGTGTTCCGGTGCCTCCATGCAGAACTACACTCCAGTTGCCCAACTGTACCTGTGCACTCCAGTAGCATTCTGGGATACTCTGCATAGCACCTAGAGAGCATAGTTCCTCATTGGTGACCACAAGGTTGTGATGTGTGTGTATAATGCCCAATTTCCTTTGTCAAGCTCTTATCACTTCATCCCTCATACATACAATGTAACTTATATTTGTTAAAATAGAGCAATTTATAAAACATATATTCTCTTTCATCCAGTACTTAAATCAAAAGTATGTTTTAATATTTAAATTAAACCATTTTAGTTACACTCACCTTTCCCATGTTATAGATTCAAATGTGTCCAAACCCGCTGTGTACTGGGGACATGGGGACAGGAGGTTTATATACAACCTGAGCTGAATACGTTGTAAGGAAAGTGTTGAGCTGTTTCATCCCCTTTATGTAAAAGACGTTTGGGTGTCTGTGTGACTATTGTTTGTGTGTGTTCTGTTAAGTTCAATGAACTTTCAGGGAAATGGAGTACCTTATGACACTGTGGTTCAGGCCGCTGCTCCCGCTAAATGCAAACAATGTCCCCTACGATGTGTATGCACGTTGCGTATACACGCCGATACGCTATGCGCATAATACAGTGACACGTGTGGCTGAATACACCTTATTCCCCAAACAAGAATGGAATGCGACACCAGTAGTTATATGTTATGTTGTGGCCCAACGCAGCAACAATATATTTACTCAAAAAGATACAAGTAGAAAATACAACAATTTCACAGAGAAGAGCTACAACCAATAGTACATACGTTTGTTCGCCAGCGCTCCTGGATCCGGTCCTCAGTCAGTCTTACCAAGATGACCTTCAGTGACCTTCAGAGAATAGACTGAGCCCGGCCAGGAGGACCTGCTTTTATACAATAGGTCAAAAGTACAATACAAAAGGAAATGTAAGCTCTTCTTCCATAGGTCAAGGGGCAGGTCATTTACAGTACATGAGGGGTCATAGGTTGGTTTGAATAAGTGGACGATGCTTGGTCCAGATGTGCTTGCAGGTCTCCACCACCGGGTTCCCGCCGAATATCATGAGTACAGTAATTACAGTATTGGTGAATATTACAATTCTGCGCATATCTATGCGCAGAAACATGTGATTAACTGCACATAACAACCGATACGTAGGTCTCAAAATACTGCACATCTGGATACCAAACACTTAATCCTAACCTGGATCTGCCCCTCACATCCTGTAAAGCTGGATATCTCTATTGTTCTGGCTTTGAGTAAATGTACCTTGCTGACAATGTGTGTGGAGACTATGGGGGTCATTCCGAGTTGATCGCTAGCTGCTTTCGTTCGCTGCGCAGCGATCAGGCAAAAAATTGGCACTTCTGCGCATGCGTATGCAGTGCAATGCGCACGTGCGTCGTACTATTACAACAAATTATGTTGTTTCACACAAGGTCTAGCGAAGCTTTTCAGTCGCACTGCTGGCCGCAGAGTGATTGACAGGAAGAGGGCGTTTCTGGGTGTCAACTGACCGTTTTCAGGGAGTGTTCAGAAAAATGCAGGCATGCCAGGAAAAATGCAAGCGTGGCTGTCTGAACGCAGGGCGTGTTCATGATATCAAAACAGGAACTGAATAGTCTGAAGTGATCGCAAGCGCTGAGTAGGTCTGAGGCTACTCTGATACTGCAGAAAATTATTTTGTAGCCGCTCTGCGATCCTTTTGTTTGCACTTCTGCTAAGCTAAAATACACTCCCAGTGGGAGGCGGCATAGCGTATGCACGGCTGCTAAAAACTGCTAGCGAGCGATCAACTCGGAATGTCCACCCATGTGTAAATTGTGCACTATATGAATTTAATGTTAAATATGTCTTTGTAGCATTTATGTGCGAATGTGTATGCTACCGTATATACTCATACCACGCTGCATTACGCATTATGCGTGTAAGCATATGTACGGCGAGACCGCACCCACACAGAGGCCACTCTGTGTGGTGTTTGCACGTGGTGAGTGTAGGTGGAATATTTTCAACTTCGACAGTCCACTCTTTGGCAGTAAACAATAACTGCCATAAATTACTAACAACAATGAAAATATTTAAAAACACATAATGGGTGATCTAGACACACGTATGTACTTATTTTGCAAATCAGACATCGACTATGGTGGGGGGAAGACAGGGTGGAGGACGAGACTTCCTCTATATGCAGTCGGCGGTCAAGGGACCACTGGTTGTGTGTGGGACGACATTCAACCTATATAGTATGCTGGGGCAGTGCTATAGCCTAAGACGTCTGATTTGAATGAACGTTGCATACATACATGTACCTATGTCTTTGCACACTGATGTCCAGCTTCGGTGGAAGTTTGACTGGGTAAAGGGAGAGAACACAAAGAGATGGTGAAAGAAACAGGCCATGAAGTTCATTTACATTCCTAACACAGCATTGTCTCTATCGTCAGATCGTATACCAGATCTGCCGCATTTACCCGCTCCTTAGACTCATCAAATTTGCATTATGCCTTTTTCGCAGTGTCAAAATCTGAACACATCTAAATATCAGGCCGATAATTATGACGACACTCAGGATACAAAGGAGAAACTTTCCCACACTTGCAATCACACCTTGTGCCCACTCTCCTTACTCAGAGAACCATATGAGTGGGTTCAACCATGAGGCCCCTACAGTCAATTCATTACCCACAGCCACTAAAGTGAGATTGTGTTTCCTTCTAAACTCCCACTTCAACTGCAAGATCTCGTCCATCTTTTGATCAATGATCTCCGTTGGGTCCTCGGTACTGTTCATAATATACATGCAGCACTTCACACCATATTGAGTCGCCAAGGTAACACAATACCCACCTGTCACGGCCGTGACGTAATTTAAGACGATCCTGTGTTGGACCAGTTCCTTCTTGTAGGCCTGTAGTTCCCTACTCGTATACATGAAGGTGTCGTCAAACATCTCAGTGATATTATCTATCAAGTTCGCTAGCGCATGGATGTACCTATAATTTATAATTCCCCTGGCAGTATGGGTGATATCTAATGCAAGAAGAATCTGAATCCTGTTGGATTCATGGATCAAATTAGAGCCTACAAGCTCTCTCCTGTCTATGAGGTGTCTCTTGAAAATGTGTTCAAAGTGGGTGTGAGTATAAGGAGGCGGAGTGCTGCGGTGAATGTCTTTCATTTTGTCATGTGCGATGGTCATGACTTCTGGTAGTACTCTGCCTATGTAACACAACTCTTCAGAGCTCATAGTTAGCCACTTGTACGCCTTCCTTCCACATATGAAATAGGCGTCACCTGGAAGAACATAGGGGACAAAATGCATCAAGATCATATCACAAATACCTTTCACGAAGAAACCTGTCCCCAGTTTTTCCATCTGTTTGATACAAGTATCTGGCTGGATGATGTGCGCACAATATCCCTGTGACACTTTTCCAGCCCACATGGTTTTGCTCCCACGTGTATACCTGTATCGGAAAGTACTTCCCACTTGTGACTTTCCCACGTACAAGCTCAGAGTTGATGGGTTCCTTGTCAGCTCTATGTGAGAAGGTCATTGTCTGATTGTTCCATGTCACTTCCCAATTTCCTGGTTTCCGGAAATTGGTTACGTTGAAACACAGTAGTGATCTATCTACATGGTACTGGTGGAACTTTAAGCTAGGGGGTCTAGATATATTGAATTTTCTTTCCACCGGTCTCCCCCCATGCAATCCGAGTACCTTGTTTGGCACTAATCCCGATTTACTCTGTCCTTGAGATACTTGTGAGCACACCCAGCATTCCATTTGGTTTAAGACCCTACCCAATAATGAGTGATAGTCACTCAAAGGATGTCCATCAATATTGATATTATTGTTTGACTGACATCTCTGGATGCACCCATCTTCGACTATGTTATCGCAGTACTTACATTTGCAGTAATCATCAGACAATAACCCTTCACATTGCCTCTGAGCTCCGTGACTATCAGATCTCTTACTTATACCAACTTTGACCAAAGTGATGGACTGATCTTGGGGTCCTACAAATTCATCCTCTCCATCAGAACCCATTGCATATCATTGCTCGGCTTCTCGGGGACCCTCACAAAAACAAATTGTCCTGATCAAAAGTAGAATCACAATAAAAATCCGGAATACAGTCCCTTGATGTGGATCCATTTCGTTAGGAAAAAAAAAAGAAAGGAGGGGAGGAGAAAAAAAGAAGAGGGGGTGTTTGGAGAGAAAAAAAATATTTAAGACAACCGTCCTTGATTTTGCTTTTCACCACGCTCAGGTGCCGTTCAACAGTCCTGCCTTTCAGCTTTCCCGGAACAGATTCTCCAGTGATATCAGGTTTCCTTCACCTTTCTCTCTCTCATGAGTTATCTCCGGGTCAGCAACCTTCTTGCAGTGGGACGAGTGGACCCAAGTCTCTCTCTCGGCAACCTTCAGTGCTGTCATGCTAGTCAGCAAAACTTGATACGGTCCTTCCTACATGTCTATGAGGCACCCTAGAGCGTAGAAAATTTTTGAATCATCACATAGTCCCCAGGTTCAATTTCATGACAATTACTGTTTGGTAGGTCAGGAATCGCCAGTTTCAGATTCCTTTGCTGGTTTCTCAGTTGCTGGCTCATCCTAACCAAATATTGCACAGTCATTTCATTATTGCATTTCAGATCATCCTGGGGGTCTATCATTACATGGGGCTGTCGTCCAAAAAGATTTTTAAAGGGTGATAGGTTAAGTCCAGTTTCAGACATCACTTTGCACAGCTTGTTCTTAATAGTGCTATTCATTCTCTCCACCTTCGCACTGGCCTGAGGCTGGTAGGGAGTATGTAGCTTACTATTAATACCCATAAGTTTGCACATGACTTGAAAGACTTCACCTGTAAAATGGGTACCCCTATCACTTTCAATAATCTTAGGGATACCATATCTACACACAAATTATTGTACAATTTTCTTGGCAGTGAATACAGCAGTAATTGTGGTGGCAGGGAATGCCTCTACCCAGTTTGAGAAGACATCAGTGCATACCAAAACATATTTCAAGTTCCTACAGGGTGGAAGCTGTATGAAGTCAATTTGTATTACCTGGAAAGGTCCGTCTGTAAGAGGGATATGGGATGGCTCTGTTGGTATAGTTTTACCAGTATTCTTCCTCAAGGAAGTAAGACATGTCATTGCTTTCTTGCTTGCCTGAGAAGAGAACCCTGGTGCACTCCAGTAGGCTCTTACCAATTTGCACATACCTTCCTTGCCAAGATGATTCATACCATGTGCCGCCTCAGCTAGGCTTGGGAGATATGCCCTGGGGGCCACTGGCTTACCTTGTCCATCTCTCCAAAGTCCTGAGGACTCCTAGCCATATCCCTTCGCCTTCCAGACCGCCTTCTCCTGTAGGCAACACAAATCTTGCATTTCAATTAACTGTTGCGTGTTTACCATATTGATTGTCATCAGTTTTGTGGTGTTAATTTGTATGGTGGTGCTTGCTGCTGATTTAGCAGCTTCGTCCGCTCGGTTGTTACCAAGTGAATTTGGGTCTTGGTTGTAGGTGTGTGCTTTACACTTGATAACAGCGACTCTGTCAGGTTCCTGTATGGCTGTTAGAAGCCTTTTGATGTGTGATGCATGCGCCATGGGTGTGCCAGCCACCGCCATGAAATTTCTGAGGCGCCACAGGGCCCCGAAATCATGCACCACTCCAAAAGCGTACCTAGAGTCCGTGTATATATTATCTGACTTACCCTTTGCCAACTCACATGCTCTGGTCAGTGCTACCAGCTCAGCGACTTGTGCTGAGTGAGGTGGACCAAGGGGTTAAGCTTCTATGATACCTTCGTCATCTACAACTGCATATCCAGTGCACAGGTCTCCTGAGTCCATCTGTCTGTGACAACTACCGTCAGTGTAGAAGGTAAAGTCTACGTCTTCTAGTGGGTGGTCACTAATGACAGGTCTCGCAGTGAAAGTCTGGTTCAAGTATTCCATACAATCATGTGCATCAGTGTCTGCACTAAATCCTCCTTCACCATCATTCTCATCCTCCACCCTTTGTACATGACCAGGCACACTCGGCAAATAAGTTGCAGGATTTAGTGTGCTACACATCTTTATGGTGATGTTTACAGGGGCCTTCAGTGATAGTTCCCATTTTGTAAACCGAGCAGATGAGACATGTCTTGTTTGGGCAGAGTTTAGCAAGGCTGATACTGCATGGGGTGTATGGATTGTCAGGTCATGTCCTAACACTACATCTTCACTTTTACTTACCAACAAAGCTATGGCTGCAACACTTCGTAGGCAAGTGGGGAGAGACCATGCTACAGTGTCCAGTTGTGCACTGTAGTAGGCTACCGGTCTGCTGGCATCACCATGTTTCTGGGTTAGGACTCCTGCAGCGCACCCAGCACTTTCTGTACCATATAACTCGAAAAGTTTCTCATAATCTGGCATCCCCAATGCTGGTGCTTGTGACAAGCACTCCTTTAGTCTCTCTAATGCCAGTTTGGACTCCTCTGTATGAGAGACCCATTCTGGTTTGTTTGAAGAGGCCATTTCTTGCAGTGGTAGTGCCTGAATAGAGAACCCCGGAATCCAATTCCGACAATACACACACATTCCTAGAAAAGTGTTAATTTGTTGCTGGGTTTGCGGTAGAGTCATGTCACGGATAGCCTGTATCCTGTCTGTGGTCAGGTGTCTGAGTCTTTGCGTCAAGCAGTGTCCCAAGTATTTAACCTTAGTCCGGCACAACTGTAATTTATCCTTAGAAACCTTGTGTCCTTTCTGGGAGAGATGAAACCGAAGCTGTTTAGTGTCTGCCAGGGATGACTCAAATGAATCAGAGCATAACAACAAGTCCTCAACATGTTGTATCAGCATCGACCCATTCTTAGGTTGAAAGGATTGCAAACAGTAATGTAGGGCCTGGGAGAAAATACTTGGGCTGTCAATGAAACCTTGGGAGAGACGGGTCCAGGTGTACTGGCTGTCGGGGTGAAGAGGGACAGAAAAGAAAGCAGAACAGAGGTCAATCACAGTGAAGAACTTAGAGGTGGAGGGAATCTGCATGAGGATGACAGCTGGATTGGGCACTATGTGGAATTGGCTCTCAACTATTTTGTTTAACCCTCTTAAATCCTGCATTAGCCTGTAACCCCTCCCCCCACTCTTTTTCTCAGAGAAGATGGGACTATTGGCTGTGCTGGACGTCCTGACTAGGATGCCCTGCTGTAGCAGCCGTTCTATGACAGGGTATACTGTACTTCTAATTCCAACTCTGGTTTCAGAGGATACTGGGGGATTTTTGGAGCTATCCTACCATCTTTTATTTGTACTACTACTGGGGCTACATTCGCCATCAATCCAGTGTCCTGTCCATCTTTGGTCCATAGGGAACCCGGTATTTGTGAGATCATTTACTCTACCTGTGATGGACATGTGTCTAGAATGGTAGAGTGTAATATTAGCCTTTGAGGGGTGTCTAGCATATCTTGTACTTCCTGTGCATGGTTCTCAGGGATATCTAAAAACACACGCTCAGGGGTACAATATATGACACACCGCATTTTACATAACAAATCTCTGCCAAGTAGATTAGTCGGAGCCGATGCAGTCAACAGGAAAGAATGTTTGGTATGCAAGGGCCCTATCATAATCTCTGCAGGTCTACTCAAAGGGTACTGCAGCACTTTTCCCATTACTCCTGTTAGAGTACTTTAACCACTTCAGGTCTGGTCTATTAACTCTCTTCAGTCATCAGTCAGAATTCTGTTCCTTTAGCAACCGGTTGGAGGTCAGTAAATGAAAAGATCACACACAGGATTATGTGTAACCTAGACAGATCATAGCTGACCTGCCCAGGGCTCGTTACAGGTTTATTTTTATAGTTTAAAGACAAAGGAATCATGCTTGCCAATACATTTAGCCAATCAGAATACACCATGTATGTCTAAGAACCTGAAATACATCAATTGTCATACAAGATTTTAATTAGCAATTAGAACATTCTTGAATATGGTTTATTGCTTTGTGATTATCAGTCTCTCGGACATATACTCAAAACATCCTTCCTGATATTCAAAAGGGTCAGGGTTCCAACGTTCTTGATGTTCAGACATATTGGCGATCTGCCTGACTGGCCTTGGACACATCTGGCGTTGTATGTCCTTGAACAATTCATGCTTTAAACAAGATATTCGGAGTATACAGTTTTCTGAATATCTGTGCAATATTTAAGGATACATGAACACATTTGTGATTAACAGTAAATATCTTAATCAATGCGAAAAAGCTTGAATCAATGTATTTGCTATACTGCGGAAGCTCCTACACCATCATTTCCCCTCTTTTTTATTCCACTTTTTCTCCCTATTCTACCTACACTAGGCTACATTAGTAATCCCTGTCATGATTCCGGCACCTATGTCACCACACTGGGATGGGCAGCCTGCCATTAAATGCCTTCATGGCAAGAAAACTAATGCAACGAGTTCCCTATTCTACAGAAGAACCTCTTGGGCATTTCTGATTGCGTCCATCTTGTTCACATGTTTCCTGAACCTGCAGGAAAAATAACAATTCCAAGCAACCAGCCCTATCAATACTATGACTATTGCCAGTAGTGGGTGTAGGACAGTTTTCATTAATCCTGTAGCTGATGGGGATTTTCCTGTGAAAATATTCCACCAGTGATGCTGTAAGTTATTTTTTAGCTGTGTAGCCATGTGTTTCAATTCCCCAGCTTCTACTATTGTTTGCATCTGCGCATGCCTTGTAGAGTAATTAACGTCCCTTAGGTGCTCTTCCAATTTGTCTGTATTGTTGATTATATTAATGATGTCCTGTATGCTTAAAGTTATGTTATGGGGGGGGGGGGGGAAGAGTTAATGGCTTAAAAGCCTGATCTAGGTAGTCAGTTTGATCCTTATAGAAAACAATGGTCTGATTTTTCCATATTAAATGAGTTACATTGAACAGGCATCCTGAAAAAGCGTTTGGTAACTGATATAGCTGACTAATCTGTATGTCATATGTAATCATACAGACTATTTGTGGTGCCACTTCTATGAAGATGTCATCTTTTGGGTCATGCAACTCCCAATTACAAACACTAGTAGGATTTTTAAGCTGACATGATTCTGGTATGTATGTAGTATGAGGACATGCCAGCCCATTATCAGTGCTAGTGCATAAGGATAGGTCATGAGTTTTGTTTTCTGGATCAATGTACTGCCCTCTGAACTGTGGTGTCCATAGATCTGAGTTACCTGCTTTTGTGGTGAAGGGTACTGCTAAAATGAAGTATTTACACATGAGCTTAGGTTCTGTTATGTTGTAGGTTTCTATTTGCCCCCAACACCACCTGTCTGTGCAATAAACCTCATGTTCATATAGCCTGACCCATAACTCAGATGCTATATTAAAAATTTTTCTGTAAACCTGTATGTTCCCAGTCATTAACTGGGTCTGGGCCGGATTTTTCTGTTGTTCCTGATACACAGTTCTTATGGAGCATTCTGTCCACTTAAACAAACTAGAGATGTTTTTGGTCAATTTTAACGTGTTCATATAAGAACTATTGACCAAGGTTAGAAAAGAATGATCCCAATTAATGACCTTTAAAATCGGATTGAAGACAGTGGGCATCCATTTTGCCTGCATCTGAACCACTCTTTCCATATCACTGCCTGCATCACTCATTTTGTTAGTCAGTGTTTCTATGTCTATGGAATTTAGTGCTCCCATTGTTGCTCCTGCCCCTCCCAACAGGATATCATACCATTCTCTTTTTATCCGGTTACACTTAGGGCCTTTGGGGAATTAAATATTAAATCGATGTTGTGTTCTAAATTGTTTTATTCCCACCTTCTGACAGGTTGCTGGTATTTTAATCAAAGTGTCATTTCTTATATCTGGCTTATTTTGCAAAATATAAAATTTTGATCTGTGTCCTGTAGCATTACCAGGAAAACTCTATGTGTTAGTACACACAATTACTGTGCTTGAATACTCCTGTGCGGACAATTCGGTATTAAAAGGTAGTTCCTTAGAGCCATTTATACATCTTGATATGGCCTGAACTACCCCCTTATTTCTTATTGGGTATGTGAATGGCTCTACATAGCATTTCATTTTTATCCTGGTACCACGGGACAATGTAAATGTGGTGCGGTTACTTGGCAATAGAAAAAGATGTATTTCTGCACCAATTCTTTTCTTATAAATTTTTCCTTCATTTATAATAATCTTAAGAGCTTTACATGCTCTCCACCTCTTTATAGCTTGCTCTGACCTGTTTTTTGGTGTCTCATAAGTGAGAACTCCACCTTTTTTATAAAAGTAAAAACAGACAGAGGGTTGTGTAGTTAGATTATAGTAATTCCACCGTTGGTCATCAAAGCTCCACCAGCAGGAATCTGGTTTTCCCTTATTAACTGTCCCATCATTATGGCACTCCCTTTCAGTAAACCAGTCCCCTGGACTTATAGCCCAAACCTTGGGGATTACCCCTAACAACAACCAAAGGATAAGCAACTTCATTCTTCTGGTTGGAGAGTCACTGTCAACTTCTTCGAGTAGGAGGCGTGTAACCAGGTATCACGACCTTTCACCTTAATTGAGGTAGGCGTGGTTAGCAGCACTTGATATGGACCATCATATTTTGGTTCAAAGGTCTTTCTCACATGTCTCTTTAAATAGACCCAATCTCCTGGGTTTAGCTTATGCGTAGCTGATCCTTCTGGGTCTGGAATGGAAGAAAACACTCGGCAATGGAGGTTAGTCAACGTTTTACAGACCTCCTGTACATAACCTGTTAAATCACCATGATTATGTTGTAACTGTTGTGGATAATAACAACCTGTTCTTGGAGCTGACCCAAACAATATTTCATATGGAGTCAGCTTACTAGGTCTCATAGGTGTGGTCCTAATATTGAACAAGACTATAGGTAGGCATTCTGGCCAAGTTCTTTTGGTTTCTGTCATCATTTTCTGTAGTTTAAGCTTAAGGTCAAAGTTCAGACGTTCCACCCTCCCACTCGCCTGGGGACGGTAAGGCACGTGGAAGGCCTGCTGTACCCCCAAATCTTTCATTATATGCTGCATGACTTCTCCTGTGAAATGTGTACCTCTATCTGATTCTATAACCTCAGGTACCCCAAATCTACATACTACTTCTGCTATCAGTTTCTTTGCAGTGGTTTTTGCTGTGGCTTTGCTTACTGGCCAGGCTTCGGCCCAGTGACTAAACATGTCCGTTGCTACTAGTCATATGGACCGCTTCGTGGCAACTGTATATAGTCGATTTGTAGTCTTTGAAATGGGTAAGAGGCTTTGGGTATAGTTCTTAGAGGTGTCTTGGTTCTTTGTCCTGGATTGCTGATTCCACAGATCCAGCATCCTGCTACAAAGTTTGTTGCAGCTTTATTGAAGCCTGGAGCTATCCAATGCTCTTGTACTCTATTCACCATGGCTTCCTTTGAATGATGTACTTGTCCATGAGCTACTTGTAACATAGGTGGAAATAGAGCTGCTGGTAGACAGTACTTCAATTCTCTTGACTTCCAAAGTCCATGTTCATCTTCTTCTGCCCTCGATCGTGTCCATTTTTCCTTTTCTCCTTGTGATGCTTGTTGTTGAATTTTGATCAACTCCTCTTCACTGGGTATTTGTTTCACATCTTGAGCTACTAAGACTTGCTCAGGTTCTTTTGATTGTAAGGCAATTCTCTTGGCTTCTGCATCTGCAAATGCATTTCCTTTAGCTTCCATGGTTTGGCTCTTAGTATGTGCTTGTACCTTGATTATTCCAATCCTTTTAGGTAGTTCCAATGCTCTGAAGAGTTCCATAATCAAACTGGCATGTTTGATGGGTTTTCCATTTGCACCTTTGAAGTCCCTACTTTTCCAAATAACAGCGTAATCCTGGGACACCCCCCAAGCATAGCGTGAATCCGTGTAGATGTTAGCTGTCATGTTTTCAGCATGTATGCAGGCTTTGGTCATTGCTATGAGTTCTGCTTCTTGTGCTGACATACTTGGTGGCAATGGTCCAGAATCTATGACTTCAGTTTCAGTTGTTACTGCATATCCTGTCCTTGGGGATCCATTATCATAATATCTTGATCCATCGACGAACAGGTTCATGTCTGGATTGTCCAGTGGTGTATCTTGGACATTAGGAAGAGGTAAAGTCTCTAATTCCATGAGGGCTAGGCAATCATGTGGAGATGTTTGTGTTGTATTTTCTGCATCTGTAGCAACATTTTCCTCCTCATCTGACGATTCACCATCATTACCATTTCCCCCTCTCCTCCCCTCTTTTGAATCGTTGATGGGAAGGAGTGTAGCTGGGTTTAGTACAGTGCATCTTGTGATGGTGACATGGGAGGCGCTGAATAGTGCTACTTCATATTTGGTAAGTCTGGCTGCAGAAAGATGCTTGGTTTTTGCTTGACTTGGTATTTCTGTTACAGCGTGAGGTACTTGTATACACAGTGGATGATCAAGCACAATGTCTGCCACCTTTTCCTTGAGTATTGCTGCTGCTGCCACTGCTCGGTCACAGGATGGTGCTCCTCTGATAATTGGATCCAGCTGGGCTGAATAGTATGCCACTGGTCTTTGTTTTGTTCCGTATTTCTGGTGAGCACCCCTAAAGAATGCCCTCTGTTTTCATGGCAGAATAGGTTAAAAGGCTTTTTGTAATCAGGCAATCCCAATGCTGGGGCTGTTATTATGGCTTGCTTTAGTTTTCTTACTGCTTCTTCAATGGTGTCCCTGTTTTCTGCTGACGTCTCCTTTTTTGTTAATTCATATAGAGGTTGCATCAGTAATGAGGCTGAGGGTATCCATTCTCTGCAGTATCCAATAAGGCCCAGGAAAGCGTTGATTTCTTTTAATGTTCTTGGGGTTTTTGCTTGAGTTATTGCTTTTGTTCTTTCATCAGTAAGGTGCCTTGTTCCTTGGGATATGCAGTGTCCTAAAAAGACAACTTTTTTCTGTACTAGCTGTAGTTTGTCTTTTGACACTCTGCAATCTTCTTCTGCCAAAAAGATGAGTAGTGATACTGTTTCCTTTTTGCACTTCTCTTCTGTCTCTGCAGCAATAAGCAGATCATCGACATATTGAACTAACTGGGTGTCTGTAAAGTGCGGTCTCCATTTCTGCAGGATTAATGCCATTGCCTCTGAGAAATCTGATGGACTGGTTGCTCACCCCTGGGGTAATCGTGTCCAACAGTATTGTTTACCTTCGTAGGTGAATGTTAGGAACTTCTGGCTTTCTTCTGTAATGGGGACAGAAAAAAATGCGTTCGCGATATCGATTGTCGAAAACCATGCAGCTTCGGTTGGAATCTGATTGAGCAAAGTTTGAGGATTAGGTACTATTGGAGTATTGACAATCAGTCTTTTATTGATTTCTCTTAAATCATGCACAAGCCTATATTGAACTTCATTTGTATTAGTTCGTTTTTTCACGGAAAACAAAAGGAAAGTTAAAAGGGGATCTGCATTCTTTAATGACCCCCACCTTCTTGTATTGTTCCACTTGCTGGGTTATGGCTTTTGATTGTGCTTCTGTAAGAGGATATTGTCTGATTGATACTGGTTGCGTTCCTGGTTTCAGCTGTAGCTGTACTGGCTGAACCCGCATGTATCCAACATCATTCTTTCTTTTGGACCAGAGTTTTTCTGGTACTGCCTTTAACCAGTCAGGTACATCAGCCAGATCTTGTTTTGGTGCTGGGTTGAAATCTTGTCTTATATGATATATCTGTATGGCTGCTTCCATCTGTTGATGAACCTTCTCTGGTAATTTACTGGAAAATTTAATTCCTTTTGGTGTGTACTGTATGCAGGCTTGAATAAACTTTAGAACATCTGCTCCTAATAAGTTTACTGGGCAAGTACTAGAGGTGAGGAATTGGACCAGAATGGGAGTTTCAACGTCTTCAATGGTTAATACCATAGGTTTACTTTCCTTTAATTTCACTGTAGTTCCTTCTAAACCAGTTGCTAGAAGTGTCTCAGTGGTCATTAATTCACTTGGTACCTCCTGTTGCTATAAAATTGTTCGGCTTGCTCCAGAGTCTATAATGCATTGATATTGGTGACCTGTTGGCAGTACAAGGGTCACTTGATCATTTTCTTGTTCAGATGGTGTTTTGGCAGGGAGGTACCTCGGGAAGCCACTTTTTCATGCTTTAGGTTTTTCTTGCTGGTTTTCACACCATTCTTTGTATTTCCTGCAATTCTTTTTGAAATGTCCTTCTTGCTTGCAGAAATAACACTTTCTGTCATCTTGCTTGGTTCCTTCTTTTGAGTTCCTTCCGGTGGCCCCTTGTGATGGGCTTCTGGTCTTCCACTTGCTTTGTTCCTGTACAACGTGTACTGTTACCTTTGGTGTTGCATTCTTTTCTTTGGCTTTTCTTATTTTTTCATTCTCCCTTTCCTCCATTCCTTCTAGCACCTGAACTATTGCGTCAAGTTCCATATAAGAGGTTTCTGGCCTGACCTGGAACAACTGAGTTCTGTAGGCTTCTGACAATCCATTTAGGAATTTAGTTTTTAACAGTCTTTTATGTTGAGGGTTATCCGTTGCATAACCTTCATCAGTGTGTCGTATAGTGACTTTATCATAGTAAGTTCTGATGGACTCAGTCTTTTCCTGTTTCAAATCTGGGGCTGCTGGTGCTCTGAGCTTCTGTGCATGACACCATCTCTTAAGTCTTGTCATGTACATCTGTCCACTCTCAAACGCTGTTCTATTTTCCTCTGTCGGAGCGTCCGCTATGGCTGGGCAATCATCTACTGCATTTGCTTTTAACATGGTGCATACTGTTTGGGCAGTTCCTGGTCCTAGTATAGCCTCACACAACTGGTGGTAGTCGACCCATGCCGGTGTCCATATGGTTTGAATTTTTTCCATATAGGCATAAAATGCTGCTGGATTTTGTCTAGGATCTGGGGACTTGGCAACTATACTTGCGAGGTCGTTGCCATACCATGGTTTGTGGTGTTGGCTCTGTACGATATATGGTTCGTTCGTCCTGGCTACATTATCTGGGTTGCGTATTCTCTGTACTTGTTCTGGATACAGAGAAACAGGCAATGATGACCGTCTTTCAGCATTTCTAGTTGCATAGATATCTTGGCATGGTGGTTCATGGGGTGAAATCCAGTTTCCACAATTTGGGCAGTGTTCATATCCTTCTGGAACGCAAAACTGACATACCGGACACAATCTTTCTGGAAAATGTGTCACTTTATTCTGTACATTATGTACCTGGGCATGAAAAGCTGTAGAGGCTGTGTCTTGACCCCTTGCTTCTCCTCTCCGCCTGAATTGCACCCTTTCGCCTATAGTTCCTGATTGTGGACTATTGTTTACTGGACTCATAGCTTGATTCCAGGTGTCCACCACTCGTTTAAACATGAGGGGAGCCTTAGGTGGCCAGTTTCTTTGGTTTGATCTTGTTGGGGTTTCCTGTGATAAAGTATCAGGACACTGGGGCATACTCTGTATACATAGCTCAGGTAAATCATTCGGGTTTTCAACCACAGATCCTTTCAAGATAGGGCTGACTATTCGCCACTCTTTTCCTGGCTCATCTCTTTTCAATTTTACTGTTAGTGAGCTTGTAGATGATTCCATTCTGTTCATACTAGGGGTACCTGGGTGTGCATGCATGTCTGAGTATAGGGGTGGGGCATAGTGTGGAGGTGCTGTTGCTGAAGTTACAGGCAGTGAGTTTAACGCTGGTTGTGGTGCTATTGGGTACTCTGGTACAATGGGGAAATCATTTTCCTCATCTCTTCTATTTTCTGCTTCTAATTCTTTTGCTACAGTGATCCAGATGGATACTTGATCTCTACAATTATGCTTAATTATCCAACTCTTGTTACAGGAGGCAAATTTTTCCCATTTCTTTAGGTCTAGTGTCCCTTCTGACGGAAAACCTGCTCTTTTGAAAATTTTTCTTATTCCTTTCAGAGCTTTCCTCCCCTCCCTGTTACTAACAATATCCACGGGTTTGTCGGGCCCTGACATCTTTACAGACCGCGCTCCCATGCCTGGGTGAGCGTGCGCGGAACCCCTCCTGATGTGGTATTTTAGTAACCCCGTTTGAGGGACTTAAAATCTCCTTGTGAGACGCTGACTCTGAAGAATCTCTTCTATCCTTGTACCTAAAGAGCTCCTTAAATCCGTCTGTGGACAAATGACTGGGGTTGTAGTGTTGCCCCTTCCTCCCTGTATTGGTGGAAAATCTATTAGTACTGCTCCCCAAGTGAGACCTGCATAATAGATTATTTCTTCTGGATCACTGAGATGCGTCCCTAATATTATTGTTAAGTCACTCCAAGGGTCTATCCCCCTGCCTATATAGACTCCTGCTTGTACCAGTACCCTTGTTGTTCCTTGTGTTCTTGGTAAACTCCCCACTATTCTTGGAATACGTTCACCTTGTGTCTGGAGAATTATGTGTCCTGTGCACCTCGGGCAATCATACCTGAGTCTCCTTGCTATTGGGTCTACCATTAAGTTTATTTCTTGTTTCCTTTCAGACAGTATCTGTTCTTTGTTACTGACCCAATCCTACCCCTTAACTGTCTTGCATAGGGACATACAATAGGAGAATGCAAATTACCTTGCCTCCCTTGTTCAACTGGGGTGCCAACATGTGTTCCCACTATAAGTATAAGGTTTTCCCAAGGGTGAGTTTTTGATTTAAAATATACACCGGAGACTGCTTGGATTGGTAGAATTCCTACCACCTTTGGCGCTCTTGATCCTACAGTCTGAATTACAATATGTATGCAGTACAATGTGTGCAGGAGAATCTAGTTACTGGCACTGGTTCCATTGTTTAGCAGACACCCGACTCCCCCCACCTTTTCAAAAGCATATTGACAGAGTACATGCAACAGTGCAAGGATCCCAAGACAAGGATGACAATAAGTGCTATATCTGACAGACTCTCGACCACCTCTTATATCTGGTTTTTCTGTCTTCTGGATACCCTCTTACTGCTATGTCTGTTATCTGTGTGCGCGGCAGCTGTTTGAGGCTGTACGGGCAAATGGGTCTTAGACCTGGGATTATGTGGTTCCTAGGCCAATAGGTTATGATGTTAGACCAATCATTCTCAATGTAATGTTCCAACAATTCCCTTTTTAAATGACAACCTATTGTACAATAAAATTCATCAGCATTTTCCACATAACCAAATGAGACTTCAGTGCTTGTAATTGCCACCAATCTCAGTGCTACGGACCCTTTGTATTTTCTTAACACAACAACACAGGTACAAGATTTGCATACACCTCTTTGGTTATTTATCAATTCAAACTGTTAATCAGCATTAGAATACACCTTGGCCATATGCCACCTTTTTAAAATGTAAAAGTTTCCTGGATATTTGATTAATTCCCCCTGTGCACTTGTGACAAATTAGCTGAAGATATTTACCCACAATTCAACAATATGACATACATGTATGGTACCTTAAAAAAAATTACTTCTGACTGACACTGGGCTCTTTAAGATATTCTCTGATCTTCCCAACTGGACTTCCCCAGATACATACAAAAAGCGCTGAGTCAAGTGAGCAGGTAGAAATCTACACATTAAATCTCACTTACCGGTTTTTTTATCAGCGGTTCCTGAAAGATCAGAGGATTTGTTGCCAGTGGAGGAGATGCTGGAAGATCCCCGGACGATGCTCCCAAAAATGTTAGGGTACTTTAACCACTTCAGGTCTGGTCTATTAACTCTCTTCAGTCATCAGTCAGAATTCTGTTCCTTTAGGAACCGGTTGGAGGTCAGTAAATGAAAAGATCACACACAGGATTATGTGTAACCTAGACAGATCATAGCTGACCTGCCCAGGGCTCGTTGCAGGTTTATTTTTATAGTTTAAAGACAAAGGAATCATGCTTGCCAATACATTTAGCCAATCAGAATACACCATGTATGTCTAAGAACCTGAAATACATCAATTGTCATACAAGATTTTAATTAGCAATTAGAACATTCTTGAATATGGTTTATTGCTTTGTGATTATCAGTCTCTTGGACATATACTCAAAACATCCTTCCTGATATTCAAAAGGGTCAGGGTTCCAACGTTCTCGATGTTCAGACATATTGGCGATCTGCCTGACTGGCCTTGGACACATCTGGCGTTGTATGTCCTTGAACAATTCATGCTTTAAACAAGATATTCGGAGTATACAGTTTTCTGAATATCTGTGCAATATTTAAGGATACATGAACACATTTGTGATTAACAGTAAATATCTTAATCAATGCGAAAAAGCTTGAATCAATATATTTGCTATACTGCGGAAGCTCCTACACCATCACTACCATTGCCAAAATAGTTTTGCCCGTGGTCATTTTACCTGCTGTAGAGTTTAGTACTGATCTGGCCACCCCTGTATCTACAAGAAAAGGTTGTGCTGTGCCAGCTACTTTGACCATGACCTCAGGTTCACCTCCAAGGCCAGCAGTCAGTTTCACTGGCTGCAGAATACAGGTGTGAACTGACCTCTATTGTGGTTTTGGGCCCTCCAGCAGAGCATTGGCAACTACTATGTGTGAGGGTGATATCTGTGAGGTTTCGGAAGCCTGCCAGTCCTTCCTTGGTGGGTACCTCCGTGTTTCCCCTCTATGTGGCTCGTAATCTCTCCTATATGTTCCCTGATCTCGTCTTTGTGTTTAATAATGTGGCTCGTGTTCTTGTCTAGGGGGTCTATACTTATTATGTGTCCCTGTACTCCTACACTCCCTGGCAAAGTGTCCCTCCTTTTTGCAAGCATAACATGTTATTGACCGTCTCCAGTCTTTAGGGGTCTGGGGTTTTGGTTGGTTGGACATCCCTTCAAGTGCCTGTATACTTACCACCATCAACCTTTCCCCTTGCGATTCTTTGTTTTTGATGATGTTTCGGTCATGTTCCATAGCGGATTCTCTCAGGGCATCTACTGTAATCCCCCTCCAATTAGGCAAAGGAGTCTGTACTCTGACTTTCAGTGCCTCTTTGAGCCCATCCATTAAAACAGAGACAGCCACCTCCCTGTGGTTCACATAATTCTTTATATCCTCTGTCCCAGTGTATTTAGCCATATCTTTTAACACCCTATGGAAATATTTGGATGCCAGTTCACTCTCTTTCTGTTTGATTGTTAAAATCTTATTCCACTTTACAACTGTGGGAAACTACAATCCTAGTTGTATGTTAATCTGCCTTACATTCTCCTGATTGTATTCATCAGTTAGAGGACTGTCTGTATCTATTTTACAATCAGTTATGTCAATATTAAGGGGTAGGCACACTCTTAACACTGTCCGCCAATCTTTGTTTGTGGGTTCATGGGCATTGCCCAGATCTTTAATAAACTTCTGGCATCCAACTACATCTTTCCTGGGGTCGGGGAATTCTGACATGATTGACCGCAGTTCAGACCTGGACCACAGGTAATACATGGCAATGTTCCTGATGGGGGTTACTCCCTGGTTATCAGTCCTCCCACTGGGAACTGCTATTACCTGAACAGGGTTTAATCCAACCACTTCACTCTTGTTTGTCTCGGTGCGGGGAGCTACTGTCTCTGCATAATGAACAGTCCCGTACTTACTGGTGGCTATGATCTCACCCTTCCCTCCAGTGGAAGCCATTGCCACTGCTCTTACCGGTTGGTCTGTGCCCACCTGAGTTTCCTGCATGGTGTTTGCCTGAGAGAGGGCTGAGATCAAGCTGGGCTCATCGTCCTCCTCTGAACCATAATCCTTGGGAGAATTTAAGACAGGGTACAATGTGCATGGGTTAGGGTTAGTACAATTTGTATGTATATTCCTATCATTTCTAGATGTACCATTGGTTGAGGCTGCCTTCTCTCCATCGACATATGGCGGTGGTGGTGCACTTGATTTCGCATTCCTGTTTGGTTTGGAATTTGCTGCGCGAATTAGTTCCCTTTGCATGTCTCCCTCTTGTTGCCATATCTTTAAACAGTCGTTATGTCTGATCCTTTGTTTCTTAGATTTGATCAGACATATTCTATTTCTAACATTCTGCAGCACTGCTGGATCAAAACTACCAACCCTAGGAAATGATGCCCTATCATCAACATTCGTACCCATTTGTCACAAAAAGCCTCTGCGTGTGGACCATACTTCCCACACATTATAAACCAAGTGGACCCTCTTGGCCTCTGCTCTACAGCCTGAACCCTGGCTGCCGAACGTTTCTCGCTTGTGCACTTGGCTCCCATCGTGGACTTTTTTGACACGATCCCCAAATTAACAATATGAGCAAACTGTGCAAGTCCACCAAGTTCTCTCACCAACTCCTTCTCCGCTGGAAAGTACCACGGTCCACTTATGTAGTGACTGCCACGTACCCAGTGAGGCACCTACCAGACCCCTCAGCACTGGTAGTATTTATGTATTAACAGCAATAAATCAATACCCCACCTTTTTCAATGGAGGTTAAACAGCCTGATCTTTTCGGTATCTATCCGCTGGAATTTACTTGGGTGAGAAACAATTTATCAATCACTCAATCCAGTGAATGTCCACCAGGAAGATTTCCTGAGAGAGAGTCTGCGAAAAATTCCTTCTACTTTACACAAATCACGTCTGCGTATGCTCTACACAGCGCGTATGATGACGCAATTGCGAACAAAGAACGCAAATGGTATCACGTTGCGCCATGTATCACACACACAGAAGTGTGGTCCAATCGCACGGCTTATAGATACTTGTTATCTATACGCCCTACGATCACAGGAGTCTAATTCACAAGCTGCGCTCCACAGCCGGAGCGTAACACCAAAACCTTAAATCAATCTATCACGCTCCTCCGCACATTTTTCCTGTAAAAAAACACACACTACGTGCCTCAATACTAGTCAATATGCAAGGTTGCTAGCCTTCATGCCACCAAGCCTCTGCTAACTCAGCGTCTCCCACGGGATCCCGGTTTCCGGGGTTCAATACATCCACACCTACTATCAACTCACACTAATACACAATGTTTTCTGTACAGAAAAATATCACTCCCTTTGATTGGTTACTTGTCCCAGAGGTAGTACACTTTAGACAAATATTATAGTAATCTGCTTTTAAAATCGGATAGTTACTCGTTAATGTATGTCTTTTATACCACCTTAAATTGAACCTCTATTGTGTGGTTAAAAACCTGCACTCGCTACTTTACGCAACCTTGCGTAAGCACGCAGCCGTACGCATTCTCGCGCCACGTACGCGTTTCCATACACTCACCACGTACTTTTTCTACCGTACCATGTGTAGACCGTGCGTTCGCACCTAAATATTCCACACTTATCACGATCAATATAAGCAAAATTCTACTGCTCACTACACAATAGACCTTTGTTCCTCACACCTGCTGGAAGTTGCCCACAAGGGTAATCCTCCTTTGAGTGCTACCTAAACTTTTAGGCCGGAACTGCGTTTTGTGTTTTTACAATTACCCACTTAAAGAAATATACCAAATGTATCACAAATAAACGTATCTGATTCTATGCAGATCTATAATGACTATTACAACCTATGGCAACAATATGTGAGAATGTATGCAAACTGTTGGTGCACTTGTGCGCGTTTTCGCACCAAAATTTACACACACAGAAAATGAATGGCTTTTCCCTGTTGTCCCTCGGTTCGCACCAGCATCTTTAAGACTATATGGGACAACAACATTAGATAGTTTTAAACATAATACAAAGTTACTTTAGATGCGTTTCCACCCTTTGTTGCTAGACCAAAGTCTGTTAGGCCCTGTAAGTCCGTGAGTATGTGGTGAACCGGACGAGCAACCAACTGTTAAGTTCAATGAACTTTCAGGGAAATGCAGTACCTTATGACACTGTGGTTCAGGCCGCTGCATTTGCTAAATGCAAACAATGACCCCTACGATGTGTATGCACGTTGCGTATACACGCCGACACGCTATGCGCACAATACAGTGACACGTGTGGCTGAATACACCTTATTCCCCAAACAAGAATGGAATGCGACACCAGTAGTTATATGTTATGTTGTGGCCCAACGCAGCAACAATATATTTACTCAAAACGATACAAGTAGAAAATACAACAATATCACAGAGAAGAGCTACAACCAATAGTACATACGTTTGTTTGCCAGCGCTCCCGGATCCGGTCCTCAGTCAGTCTTAGCAAGATGACCTTCAGAGAATAGACTGAGCCCGGCCAGGAGGCCTTTCTTTTATACAATAGGTCCAAAGTACAACACAAAAGGAAATGTAAGCTCTTCTTCCATAGGTCAAGGGGCAGGTCATTTACAGTACATGAGGGGTCACGGGTTGGTTTGAATAAGTGGACGATGCTTGGTACAGATGTGCTTGCAGGTCTCCACCACGAGTTCCCGCCGAATATCATGAGTACAGTAATTACAGTATTGGTGAATATTACAATTCTGTACATATCTATGCACAGAAACATGTGATTAACTGCACATAACAACCGGTATGTAGGTCTCAAAATACTGCACATCTGGATACCAAACACTAAGTCCTAACCTGGTTCTGTCCCCTCACATCCTGTAAAGCTGGATATCTCTATTGTTCTGCCCTTTGAGTAAATGTAACTTGCTGGCAATGTGTGTGGAGAGGAGACTATGTGTAAATTGTGCACTATATGAATTTAATGTCTTTGTAGCATTTCTGTGCGAATGCGTATGCTACCTTATATACTCATATCACGCGCCAATACGCATGGCTCATGAACCATTGTATGTAGCGTGCGTGCATGCATACGCATGGTGAGAACGCGCCCGCACAGAGGCCACTCTGTGTGGTGTTTGCACGTGGTGAGTGTAGGTGTAATATTTTCAACTTCTACAGTTCTATGGCACATTCATTTTTCCTAGAGATGTGCGGCTGGTACTTTTCGTATTTTGTGTTTTTGTTTTGGTTCTAATTCCCCACTCGTGTTTTGGTTTGGTTTTGCCAAACCACCCTTTCGTGTTTTGGTTTTGGTTTTGGATCTGGATAATATTTGAAAGAAACATAAAACAGCTAAAATCACAGAATTTGGGGGTAAATTTGCTCCTACGGTATTATTAACCTCAATAACATTCATTTCCACTCATTTCCAGTCTATTCTGAACACCTCACAATATTGTTTTTAGGCCAAAAGGTTGCACCGAGAGGGCTGTATGACTAAGCTAAGCGATGCAAGTGTGCGGCACAAACACCTGGCCCATCTAGGGGTGGCACTGCAGTGGTACACAGGATGGTACTTAAAAAAAACTAGGTACCAAACAGCACATCATGCAAAAAAGTAAAAGTGGTGCAATGAGGTAGCTGTATGGCTGCTCATGCCACTGCTCACCCACTGCCGTCCATCCGCCACCTCCACTGCTGTCGTTTGTCCGGCACCCGCAGGCTATTGAAAATGCCCTTCTCAAGATGGCTGCCACATCAGAGGAGACAGTTATTAAAGATACTAGAGGAGGCTCTAGTATCTTTAATAAGTGTCTCCTCTGAGGCTGTGGCCATTTTGGGAGGAACATTTTCAATAGTTTTACTTGAAGCAGGCTGCTGATCAGTCTGCCATGGCAGTGGCAGCAGGGGGGGGGGGGGGGGGGGAGCAGAACCCATGAGAACGAGCAGAAACCCTGACAATGAGCAAGAACTGGGGCATTATTGTGTGGGTCATATTGGGAATAATAGGCCATCCTGGAGACACAACATTTATGGTTGACGTTCAATTTATGGAGATATAAAGGCTCTTCAGGTTTCATAAACACTACATAGATGTCTATGAAAATGAGGTGGGCTTCCAAGGAAACAACTTGTGGGAAGGTCATGGAGCATCATTGTTATCAGGCTCCTCTTTTTCTGATAATAACAGTAATAAGATTTTTTTTATAATTACAGTTCTAAAGTGTGACCCCCAAAAACATTTGTATACTCCCTAAGAGATTATATCTACAGTTTGCCTTTAAGTTTAACACAACTATAAATAGTTATCAAAAATATATACACAGACAACAGGAGTTAGGATTAATTTAGATCAAATGTATTTTTTTCTTCAACCAATGAAATTCTAAATCATCAATCATTAATATAATTAAACTTATTATAATTAAAGGTCATATGGTAGCAGACAACATAGAACAGACAACTACAGCAATAACATGCATGATTAGTGTTCAACTCTCCTGAATAAGCTGCCCGGACAGGCTGTGTCATTTCCCTATAGGGATAAATTGGTATTAAATTGAATAAAGGAGAGAGAGCACACAGCTAAAATGTCTAACCAATCAAGAAAAACTACCATTCTTTACAGTATGTCATGGCAAGTCCAATCAAGCCGCAGCACACCACCAAAACCTAAACGAAACCAACTCCGAAATTTCCTTGAACAAAGCCTCACAAAGACAAACAACCTCTTAGCCATCAAGTTCACACCATCGGGCCTAAATCAATGCACAACCTAGAATGTTACCATACCGTGTACCACCATCATACCATCAATGGACAGCACTAAAGAGTTCACTTTACAAATGGGTGATTCTGCCACTTTTTGAGTGTGCGTGTGTCTTCACTATGGTATCACATGATGTGAGTTTACAATAAATAAAAATGACAAAATATAATGGGGAGAAATTCAAATAGGTGCGAGTTTGGCCCTCCAAGACATATTCATTGCAAATTAATTTGGCAATTCAATTCCAAACACGGTTTTCTTTTTCTTATTAAATGTGGGTGTTTTTGTTTGCACAGTCCTGAGCAGGTGAAAAGGTAGAGAAAATCTTTATTGTAACATAAAAAATGTATTTCTTTGCAACCCCTTTCATGACAACTCTCCTAAAGACTAATTAGGCATTTGGAAGTTTTTAATGAGCTTAACTGGGCCAATAATTACATGTCATTATTTTGGTTAAAAAAAAACCTCATTTTGGCCTAAAATTACCCTGTATTCTACTCTTGTGTTAGTTTATGCACCCTAAATTTAATTAGCCACCAGCCTGGCATGGTGGCATCATCTGCAATCACACCAGGCTGTGCATTATCTGATCTGGTCACAAATTATGTAACCAGTCCGGTAGACAGAGCGGCCGGCTGACAAAAGATAATCTTCTAGCAGCTGCCACTCACAGAGGAAACTCCCAGCCTCTCTGCCTCCCTGCATACTCCCTAGTGCTTGTCATGCCGCTGATCACTGGGTATCAGTCAGCATGGCAGGACCCTCCACCCTCTGTGCAGCCACCCGGGAAATGTAAATTAACACAGCCCCCAGTGTCTATCTGGCTGCTGGATCCATGGTCATGATGGTTCCAATGTTCTGATGTTCCAATGGTGATGAGCCAATGGTCAAATGTTTGCAAAACTGATATTTGACAAATATTATATATGTTTAATCATTTTGGATAAGTTTAATTACTGTACATGTTCTTTACATAATTCACTCATAAAAAAACCCTGACAATTTATGAACGCTTTCTGTAAAAAAAAATTCACCAGTTAAGTGGTCAAAGTATTCCTTTTAATAACAAATATTGCTTTTAATTTTTTTTAGATATTAGATTTTTTAAAGTTGTTCAAATTACCCCTAAATCACTTTTTCTGCATTTTTCATTTAATTCCTTTGTAATCAAATGACATTTGTTAGCATTTTACAATGTTTTTCTCTTTTTAAAAATGCACAGATCAACTATTTGACACCTTTTAAAAGCATTCAGTGTGTCCTTATGCGAACTACCAGCCTTCTATATGGTCCTGCTAATGAAATTATCACTTTTTGGGTCTCCACACTATTTTATGCTCTTTTTCCAGTTCTGTTTTAGGACAATATTCTCAAAACCTTGCTGCGAGTAGTGCAGATTGACATTTCTAAATTAATTGTGCATTTCTCAGGAGCGCGCATGAAGGTAAAGTATGTAAGTTTATGATATGAGTTTGTCTTTTGTAAACTTGCATCTAGTAAAATTCCCCCCATAGTGCTCTAAATAGTTTAAAATGACACTATTAAATAAAAATAAAACTCACCCTTTTGGAATTATATATTCTCAACATTGGCATTTCTGGCAAAAGCCAGAAGAACAATTTGCCTGATGGACCGGTGCAGCCGCCTATGGGCCTAGCTGAGCAGCTACAAGTACAGGAACTCTGATTGGCCTAAGGGGAGTGACATCCGTCCCCATCCATGATGTGTAGCCACGCCCATTTCCCTCTGTGGACAAATAACATTTGTTTATTAAGCCATCTACTGTAGATATATTTCCTATTTCTCAACCTAACACCACATAGATAAAAGCTAATGCTATATAGTTGCTGGAAGTTTATAGCAGACATTTTGTTTTAGAACAAGGTCAATGAATGACAATCACAGTTTTATATTCACTATAAGAACTAATGATGAGCACCGGAAATTTTTCGGGTTTTGTGTTTTGGTTTTGGGTTCGGTTCCGCGGCCGTGTTTTGGATTCGGACGCGTTTTGGCAAACCCTCACCGAAAATTTTTTGTCGGATTCGGGTGTGTTTTGGATTCGGGTGTTTTTTTCAAAAAACCCTAAAAAACAGCTTAAATCATAGAATTTGGGGGTCATTTTGATCCCATAGTATTATTAACCTCAATAACCATAATTTCCACTAATTTTCAGTCTATTCTAAACACCTCACACCTCACAATATTATTTTTAGTCCTAAAATTTGCACCGAGGTCGCTGGATGGCTAAGCTAAGCGACACAAGTGGCCGACACAAACACCTGGCCCATCTAGGAGTGGCACTGCAGTGTCAGATAGGATGGCACTTCAAAAAAATAGTCCCCAAACAGCACATGATGCAAAGAAAAAAAGAGGCGCAATGAGATAGCTGTGTGACTAAGCTAAGCGACCCAAGTGGCCGACACAAACACCTGGCCCATCTAGGAGTGGCACTGCAGTGTCAGGCAGGATGGCCCTTCAAAAAAATTGTCCCCAAACAGCACATGATGCAAAGAAAAAAAGAGGCGCACCAAGGTCGCTGTGTGACTAAGCTAAGCGACACAAGTGGCCGACACAAACACCTGGCCCATCTAGGAGTGGCACTGCAGTGTCAGACAGGATGGCCCTTCAAAAAAATACTTCCCAAACAGCACATGATGCAAAGAAAAAAAGAGGCGCACCAATGTCGCTGTGTGACTAAGCTAAGCGACACAAGTGGCCGACACAAACACCTGGCCCATCTAGGAGTGGCACTGCAGTGTCAGACAGGATGGCCCTTCAAAAAAATACTCCCCAAACAGCACATGATGCAAAGAAAAAAAGAGACACACCAAGGTCGCTGTGTGACTAAGCTAAGTGACACAAGTGGCCGACACAAACACCTGGCCCATCTAGGAGTTGCACTGCAGTGTCAGACAGGATGGCACTTCAAAAAAATACTCCCCAAACAGCACATGATGCAAAGAAAAAAAGAGGCGCAATGAGGTAGCTGTGTGACTAAGCTAAGCGACCCAAGTGGCCGACACAAACACCTGGCCCATCTAGGAGTGGCACTGCAGTGTCAGGCAGGATGGCCCTTCAAAAAAATTGTCCCCAAACAGCACATGATGCAAAGAAAAAAAGAGGCGCACCAAGGTCGCTGTGTGACTAAGCTAAGCGACACAAGTGGCCGACACAAACACCTGGCCCCTCTAGGAGTAGCACTGCAGTGTCAGACAGGATGGCACTTCAAAAAAATACTCCCCAAACAGCACATGATGCAAAGAAAAAAAGAGGCGCAATGAGGTAGCTGTGTGACTAAGCTAAGCGACCCAAGTGGCAGACACAAACACCTGTTCCATCTAGGAGTGGCACTGCAGTGTCAGGCAGGATGGCCCTTCAAAAAAATTGTCCCCAAACAGCACATGATGCAAAGAAAAAAAGAGGCGCACCAAGGTCGCTGTGTGACTAAGCTAAGCGACACAAGTGGCCGACACAAACACCTGGCCCATCTAGGAGTGGCACTGCAGTGTCAGACAGGATGGCCCTTCAAAAAAATACTCCCCAAACAGAACATAATGCAAAGAAAAAAAGAGGCGCACCAAGGTCGCTGTGTGACTAAGCTAAGCGACACAAGTGGCCGACACAAACACCTGGCCCATCTAGGAGTGGCACTGCAGTGTCAGACAGGATGGCCCTTCAAAAAAATACTTCCCAAACAGCACATGATGCAAAGAAAAAAAGAGACACACCAAGGTCGCTGTGTGACTAAGCTAAGCGACACAAGTGGCCGACACAAACACCTGGCCCATCTAGGAGTTGCACTGCAGTGTCAGACAGGAAGGCACTTCAAAAAAATACTCCCCAAACAGCACATGATGCAAAGAAAAAAAGAGGTGCAATGAGGTAGCTGTGTGACTAAGCTAAGCGACCCAAGTGGCCGACACAAACACCTGGCCCATCTAGGAGTGGCACTGCAGTGTCAGGCAGGATGGCCCTTCAAAAAAATTGTCCCCAAACAGCACATGATGCAAAGAAAAAAAGAGGCGCACCAAGGTCGCTGTGTGACTAAGCTAAGCGACACAAGTGGCCGACACAAACACCTGGCCCATCTAGGAGTAGCACTGCAGTGTCAGACAGGATGGCACTTCAAAAAAATACTCCCCAAACAGCACATGATGCAAAGAAAAAAAGAGGCGCAATGAGGTAGCTGTGTGACTAAGCTAAGCGACCCAAGTGGCCGACACAAACACCTGGCCCATCTAGGAGTTGCACTGCAGTGTCAGACAGGAAGGCACTTCAAAAAAATACTCCCCAAACAGCACATGATGCAAAGAAAAAAAGAGGCGCAATGAGGTAGCTGTGTGACTAAGCTAAGCGACCCAAGTGGCCGACACAAACACCTGGCCCATCTAGGAGTGGCACTGCAGTGTCAGGCAGGATGGCCCTTCAAAAAAATTGTCCCCAAATAGCACATGATGCAAAGAAAAAAAGAGGCGCACCAAGGTCGCTGTGTGACTAAGCTAAGCGACACAAGTGGCCGACACAAACACCTGGCCCATCTAGGAGTGGCACTGCACTGTCAGACAGGATGGCCCTTCAAAAAAATACTCCCCAAACAGAACATAATGCAAAGAAAAAAAGAGGCGCACCAAGGTCGCTGTGTGACTAAGCTAAGCGACACAAGTGGCCGACACAAACACCTGGCCCATCTAGGAGTGGCACTGCAGTGTCAGACAGGATGGCCCTTCAAAAAAATACTCCCCAAACAGCACATGATGCAAAGAAAAAAAGAGGCGCACCAAGGTCGCTGTGTGTCTAAGCTAAGCGACACAAGTGGCCGACACAAACACCTGGCCCATCTAGGAGTGGCACTGCAGTGTCAGACAGGATGGCGCTTCAAAAAAATACTCCCCAAACAGCACATGATGTAAAGAAAAAAAGAGGCGCAATGAGGTAGCTGTGTGACTAAGCTAAGCGACCCAAGTGGCCGACACAAACACCTGGCCCATCTAGGAGTGGCACTGCAGTGTCAGGCAGGATGGCTCTTCAAAAAAATACTCCCCAAACAGCACATGATGCAAAGAAAAAAAGAGGCGCACCAAGGTCGCTGTGTGACTAAGCTAAGCGACACAAGTGGCCGACACAAACACCTGGCCCATCTAGGAGTGGCACTGCAGTGTCAGACAGGATGGCGCTTCAAAAAAATACTCCCCAAACAGCACATGATGCAAAGAAAAAAAGAGGCGCAATGAGGTAGCTGTGTGACTAAGCTAAGCGACCCAAGTGGCCGACACAAACACCTGGCCCATCTAGGAGTGGCACTGCAGTGTCAGGCAGGATGGCCCTTCAAAAAAATACTCCCCAAACAGCACATGATGCAAAGAAAAAAAGAGGCGCACCAAGGTCGCTGTGTGACTAAGCTAAGCGACACAAGTGGCCGACACAAACACCTGGCCCATCTAGGAGTGGCACTGCAGTATCAGGCAGGATGGCCCTTCAAAAAAATTGTCCCTAAACAGCACATGATGCAAAGAAAAATGAAAGAAAATAGAGGTGCAAGATGGAATTGTCCTTGGGCCCTCCCACCCACCCTTATGTTGTATAAACAGGACATGCACACTTTAACGAACCCATCATTTCAGTGACAGGGTCTGCCACACGACTGTGACTGAAATGACTGGTTGGTTTGGGCCCCCACCAAAAAAGAAGCAATCAATCTCTCCTTGCACAAACTGGCTCTACAGAGGCAAGATGTCCACCTCATCATCATCCTCCGATTCCTTACCCCTTTCACTGTGTACATCCCCCTCCTCACAGATTATTAATTCGTCCCCACTGGAATCCACCATCTCAGGTCCCCGTGTACTTTCTGGAGGCAATTGCTGCTGGTGAATGTCTCCACGGAGGAATTGATTATAATTCATTTTAATGAACATCATCTTCTCCACATTTTCTGGAAGTAACCTCGTACGCCGATTGCTGACAAGGTGAGCGGCTGCACTAAACACTCTTTCGGAGTACACACTGGAGGGAGGGCAACTTAGGTAGAATAAAGCCAGTTTCTGCAAGGGCCTCCAATTTGCCTCTTTTTCCTGCCAGTATATGTACGGACTGTCTGACGTGCCTACTTGGATGCGGTCACTCATATAATCCTCCACCATTCTTTCAATGGTGAGAGAATCATATGCAGTGACAGTAGACGACATGTCAGTAATCGTTGGCAGGTCCTTCAGTCCGGACCAGATGTCAGCACTCGCTCCAGACTGCCCTGCATCACCGCCAGCGGGTGGGCTCGGAATTCTTAGCCTTTTCCTCGCACCCCCAGTTGCGGGAGAATGTGAAGGAGGAGATGGTGACGGGTCACGTTCCACTTGACTTGACAATTTTCTCACCAGCAGGTCTTTGAACCTCTGCAGACTTGTGTCTGCCGGAAAGAGAGATACAATGTAGGTTTTAAATCTAGGATCGAGCACGGTGGCCAAAATGTAGTGCTCTGATTTCAACAGATTGACCACCCGTGAATCCTGGTTAAGCTAATTAAGGGCTCCATCCACAAGTCCCACATGCCTAGCGGAATCGCTCTGTTTTAGCTCCTCCTTCAATGTCTCCAGCTTATTCTGCAAGAGCCTGATGAGGGGAATGACCTGACTCAGGCTGGCAGTGTCTGAACTGACTTCACGTGTGGCAAGTTCAAAGGGTTGCAGAACCTTGCACAACGTTGAAATCATTCTCCACTGCGCTTGAGTCAGGTGCATTCCACCTCCTTTGCCTATATCGTGGCCAGATGTATAGGCTTGAATGGCCTTTTGCTGCTCCTCCATCCTCTGAAGCATATAGAGGGTTGAATTCCACCTCGTTACCACCTCTTGCTTCAGATGATGGCAGGGCAGGTTCAGGAATGTTTGGTGGTGCTCCAGTCTTCTGTACGCGGTGCATGAATGCCGAAAGTGGGCCGCAATTCTTCGGGCCACCGACAGCATCTCTTGCACGCCCCTGTCATTTTTTAAATAATTCTGCACCACCAAATTCAAGGTATGTGCAAAACATGGGACGTGATGGAATTTGTCCAGATGTAATGCACGCACAATATTGCTGGCGTTGTCCGATGTCACAAATTCCCAGGAGAGTCCAATTGGGGTAAGCCATTCTGCGATGATGTTCCTCAGTTGCCGTAAGAGGTTTTCAGCTGTGTGCCTATTCTGGAAAGCGGTGATACAAAGCGTAGCCTGCCTAGGAATGAGTTGGCGTTTGCGAGATGCTGCTACTGGTGCCGCCGCTGCTATTCTGGCTGCGGGAGGCAATACATCTACCCAGTGGGCTGTCACAGTCATATAGTCCTGAGTCTGCCCTGCTCCACTTGTCCACATGTCCGTGGTTAAGTGGACATTGGGTACAACTGCATTTTTTAGGACACTGGTGAGTCTTTTTCTGAGGTCTGTGTACATTTTCGGTATCGCCTGCCTAGAGAAATGGAACCTAGATGGTATTTGGTACCGGGGACACAGTACCTCAATCAAGTCTATAGTTGGCTCTGAATTAATGATGGATTCCGGAACCACGTTTCTCACCGCCCAGGCTGCCAAGGCCTCAGTTATCCGCTTTGCAGCAGGATGACTGCTGTGATATTTCATCTTCCTCGCAAAGGACTGTTGGGCAGTCAATTGCTTACTGGAAGTAGTACAAGTGGTCTTCCGACTTCCCCTCTGGGATGACGATCGACTCCCAGCAGCAACAATAGCAGCGCCAGCAGCAGTAGGCGTTACACTCAAGGATGCATCGGAGGAATCCCAGGCAGGAGATGACTCGTCAGACTTGACAGTGACATGGCCTGCAGGACTATTGGCTTTCCTGGGTAAGGAGGAAATTGACACTGAGGGAGTTAGTGGTGTGGTTTGCAGGAGCTTGGTTACAAGAGGAAGGGATTTAGTGGTCAGTGGACTGCTTCCGCTGTCACCCAAAGTTTTTGAACTTGTCACTGACTTATGATGAATGCGCTGCAGGTGACGTATAAGGGAGGATGTTCCGAGGTGGTTAACGTCCTTACCCCTACTTATTACAGCTTGACAAAGGCAACACATGGCTTGACACCTGTTGTCCGCATTTGTGTTGAAATAATTCCACAGCGAAGAGCTGATTTTTTTTTGTATTTTGACCAGGCATGTCAATGGCCATATTCCTCCCACGGACAACAGGTGTCTCCCAGGGTGCCTGACTTAAACAAACCACCTCACCATCAGAATCCTCCTTGTCAATTTCCTCCCCAGCGCCAGCAACACCCATATCCTCATCCTGGTGTACTTCAACACTGACATCTTCAATTTGACTATCAGGAACTGGACTGCGGGTGCTCCTTCCAGCACTTGCAGGGGGCATGCAAATGGTGGAAGGCGCAAGCTCTTCCCGTCCAGTGTTGGGAAGGTCAGGCATCGCAACCGACACAATTGGACTCTCCTTGGGGATTTGTGATTTCGAAGAACGCACAGTTCTTTGCTGTGCTTTTGCCAGCTTAAGTCTTTTCTTTTTTCTAGCGAGAGGATGAGTGCTTCCATCCTCATTTGAAGCTGAACCACTAGCCATGAACATAGGCCAGGGCCTCAGCCGTTCATTGCCACTCCGTGTCGTAAATGGCTTATTGGCAAGTTTACGCTTCTCCTCAGACGCTTTAAATTTTGATTTTTGGGTCATTTTACTGAACTTTTGTGTTTTGGATTTTACATGCTCTCTACTATGACATTGGGCATCGGCCTTGGCAGACGACGTTGATGGCATTTCATCGTCTCGGCCATGACTAGTGGCAGCAGCTTCAGCACGAGGTGGAAGTGGATCTTGATCTTTCCCTATTTTTTTAGCCTCCACATTTTTGTTCTCCATATTTTAATGTGTGGAATTATATGCCAGTATCAATAGCAATGGCCTACTACTGTATATACTGCGCACAACTAAAATGCACCACAGGTATACAATGTAGATGGATAGTATACTTAATGGATGACGAGTGACGACACAGAGGTAGGTACAGCAGTGGCCTACCGTACTGCTATATATAGTATACTGGTGGACACTGTCAGCAAACTGCTAAACTAGTCTAAAATGCACCACAGGTATACAATGTAGATGGATAGTATACTTAATGGATGACGAGTGACGACACAGAGGTAGGTACAGCAGTGGCCTACCGTACTGCTATATATAGTATACTGGTGGACACTGTCAGCAAACTGCTAAACTAGTCTAAAATGCACCACAGGTATACAATGTAGATGGATAGTATACTTAATGGATGACGAGTGACGACACAGAGGTAGGTACAGCAGTGGCCTACCGTACTGCTATATATAGTATACTGGTGGACACTGTCAGCAAACTGCTAAACTAGTCTAAAATGCACCACAGGTATACAATGTAGATGGATAGTATACTTAATGGATGACGAGTGACGACACAGAGGTAGGTACAGCAGTGGCCTACCGTACTGCTATATATAGTATACTGGTGTACACTGTCAGCAAACTGCTAAACTAGTCTAAAATGCACCACAGGTATACAATGTAGATGGATAGTATACTTAATGGATGACGAGTGACGACACAGAGGTAGGTACAGCAGTGGCCTACCGTACTGCTATATATAGTATACTGGTGGACACTATCAGCAAACTGCTAAACTAGTCTAAAATGCACCACAGGTATACAATGTAGATGGATAGTATACTTAATGGATGACGAGTGACGACACAGAGGTAGGTACAGCAGTGGCCTACCTTACTGCTATATATAGTATACTGGTGGACACTGTCAGCAAACTGCTAAACTAGTCTAAAATGCACCACAGGTATACAATGTAGATGGATAGTATACTTAATGGATGACGAGTGACGACACAGAGGTAGGTACAGCAGTGGCCTACCGTACTGCTATATATAGTATACTGGTGGACACTGTCAGCAAACTTCTAAACTAGTCTAAAATGCACCACAGGTATACAATGTAGATGGATAGTATACTTAATGGATGACGAGTGACGACACAGAGGTAGGTACAGCAGTGGCCTACCGTACTGCTATATATAGTATACTGGTGGACACTGTCAGCAAACTTCTAAACTAGTCTAAAATGCACCACAGGTATACAATGTAGATGGATAGTATACTTAATGGATGACGAGTGACGACACAGAGGTAGGTACAGCAGTGGCCTACCGTACTGCTATATATAGTATACTGGTGGACACTGTCAGCAAACTGCTAAACTAGTCTAAAATGCACCACAGGTATACAATGTAGATGGATAGTATACTTAATGGATGACGAGTGACGACACAGAGGTAGGTACAGCAGTGGCCTACCATACTGCTATATATAGTATACTGGTGGACACTGTCAGCAAACTGCTAAACTAGTCTAAAATGCACCACAGGTATACAATGTAGATGGATAGTATACTTAATGGATGACGAGTGACGACACAGAGGTAGGTACAGCAGTGGCCTACCGTACTGCTATATATAGTATACTGGTGGACACTGTCAGCAAACTGCTAAACTAGTCTAAAGTGCGCCACAGGTATACAATGTAGATGGATAGTATACTTAATGGATGACGAGTGACGACACAGAGGTAGGTACAGCAGTGGCCTACCATACTGCTATATATAGTATACTGGTGGACACTGTCAGCAAACTGCTAAACTAGTCTAAAATGCACCACAGGTATACAATGTAGATGGATAGTATACTTAATGGATGACGAGTGATGACACAGAGGTAGGTACAGCAGTGGCCTACCATACTGCTATATATAGTATACTGGTGGACACTGTCAGCAAACTGCTAAACTAGTCTAAAATGCACCACAGGTATACAATGTAGATGGATAGTATACTTAATTGATGACGAGTGACGACACAGAGGTAGGTACAGCAGTGGCCTACCATACTGCTATATATAGTATACTGGTGGACACTGTCAGCAAACTGCTAAACTAGTCTAAAATGCACCACAGGTATACAATGTAGATGGATAGTATACTTAATGGATGACGAGTGACGACACAGAGGTAGGTACAGCAGTGGCCTACCGTACTGCTATATATAGTATACTGGTGGACACTGTCAGCAAACTGCTAAACTAGTCTAAAATGCACCACAGGTATACAATGTAGATGGATAGTATACTTAATGGATGACGAGTGACGACACAGAGGTAGGTACAGCAGTGGCCTACCGTACTGCTATATATAGTATACTGGTGGACACTGTCAGCAAACTGCTAAACTAGTCTAAAATGCACCACAGGTATACACTGTAGATGGATAGTATACTTAATGGATGACGAGTGACGACACAGAGGTAGGTACAGCAGTGGCCTACCGTACTGCTATATATAGTATACTGGTGTACACTGTCAGCAAACTGCTAAACTAGTCTAAAATGCACCACAGGTATACAATGTAGATGGATAGTATACTTAATGGATGACGAGTGACGACACAGAGGTAGGTACAGCAGTGGCCTACCGTACTGCTATATATAGTATACTGGTGGACACTGTCAGCAAACTGCTAAACTAAAATGCACCACAGGTATACAATGTAGATGGATAGTATACTTAATGGATGACGAGTGACGACACAGAGGTAGGTACAGCAGTGGTCTACCGTACTGCTATATATAGTATACTGGTGGACACTGTCAGCAAACTGCTAAACTAGTCTAAAATGCACCACAGGTATACAATGTAGATGGATAGTATACTTAATGGATGACGAGTGACGACACAGAGGTAGGTACAGCAGTGGCCTACCATACTGCTATATGTAGTATACTGGTGGACACTGTCAGCAAACTGCTAAACTAGTCTAAAATGCACCACAGGTATACAATGTAGATGGATAGTATACTTAATGGATGACGAGTGACGACACAGAGGTAGGTACAGCAGTGGCCTACCGTACTGCTATATATAGTATACTGGTGGACACTGTCAGCAAACTGCTAAACTAAAATGCACCACAGGTATACAATGTAGATGGATAGTATACTTAATGGATGACGAGTGACGACACAGAGGTAGGTACAGCAGTGCACTCTGCACTGTACTACTCCTATATAATATTAATTATACTGGTGGTCCCCAGTCCCCACAATAAAGCAGCACACTGTGAGCACAGATATGGAGTGTTTTTCAGGCAGACAACGTATACTGGTGGTCACTGTCAGCAAAACTCTGCACTGTACTCCTGCTATAGCTGCTCCCCAGTCCCCACAATTAAGCAGTGTGAGCACTCAGCACAGATATATCATGCAGCACACTGAGCACAGATATGGTATGGAGCGTTTTTTTCAGGCAGAGAACGGATAAAAAAACTGGTGGTCACTTATCAGCAAAACTCTGCACTGTACTCCTAACAGCTGCTCCCCAGTCCTCCCCACAATTAAGCAATAAAAAACAAACAAGAATCAACTGTCTTCTACAATACACGGAGAGGACGCCAGCCACGTCCTCTCCCTATCATCTCCAATGCACAAGTGAAAATGGCGGCGACGCGCGGCTGCTTATATGGAATCCGAATCTCTCGAGATTCCGACAGCGGGATGATGACGTTCGGGCGCGCTTGGGTTAACCGAGCCATACGGGAGAATCCGAGTATGGCTCGGACCCGTGTAAAAAGGGTAAAGTTCGGAGGGGTTCGGTTTCTCGGAAACCGAACCCGCTCATCACTAATAAGAACATGGTCATATTGTACTCATAACTCTATGATGAGAAATGGTCATGTGATGGTCACTCACTCCCACAGATAATGCCGATGCTTAGTCCATACAACATAACAATGGAGACCTGACATACGCTGCAAAACCAACTTTGCTTTACACTGATGTATTGTTTTCTGATCAATGCTTTGGGGAAAATGAATGTACCATGGAACATACACGAACAATAGTCACACAGACACACAAACATCTTTTACATAAAGAGGATAACACAGCTCAACACTTTCCTTACAACGTATTCAGCTCAGGTTGTATATAAACCTCCTGTCCCCATGTCCCCAGTACACAGCGGGTTTGGACACATTTGAATCTACAACATGGGAAAGGTGAGTCTAACTTAAATGGTTTAATTCAAATATTAAAACATACTTTCATGTTTGATTTAAGAACTGGATGAAAGAGAATATATGTTCTGTATGTTGCTGTATTTTAACTAATAAATGTAAGAGAGACAGAATTGATGAAAGCTTGACAAAGGAAATTGGGCATTACACACACACCTAATGGTAATATGAGTACCTGATACAGTAAGATTTATTCAGAAATTATATGCTTTATTTGTTTTGTGTTTTTCTTAGTAATTAAACGTAAAAAAATATATAGAGGAATAAATACATCATTATTAACAGCTAAACACCTGGACAATTTCTTAAATAATCTGCAGCTAAAAATGATTTTGGAAATGATTAAAATATATCAATATCATTATCTTTCTACAGATCATCTTCTACGAAGACAGGAACTTCCAGGGCCGCTCCCATGAGTGTAACTCTGAGTGCCCAGACATGTCCTTATACTTCAGGCGCTGTAACTCCATCCGTGTGGAGAGTGGAAACTGGATCCTGTATGAGCACCCCAACTACAGAGGGCACCAGTACTTCCTGCATAGAGGGGAGTACCCCGACTTCCAGCAGTGGCTGGGTTACAATGACTCTATAAAGTCCTGTCGTCTGAGCCCCCAGGTAATTATAAATATTTCCACAATTTCTTTACATGAAGTAGATCTCCTACGTTATATTACCTGACCTAAGGGGGATTTATGTACAATTAGCAGGTTGTGCCCTTCCCCCGTCACTGGGAAATCAACACCCCCTTATAATGCTGTAAATAGAACATGATGCACACAAAAATATTGATTACACCTGCAGAATATAATTTATGATGTGCTTTACAATTACAGGAAAATTATTTTAATTTGTTTTATTGAACATTTTTACCCCAGCACCAGGGATCATTCAGAGTCAGGATCTATGAGAAAGAAGACTTCCGAGGTCAGATGATTGAGTTCACAGAAGACTGTCCCCATGTCTATGAGAGGTTCCGCTACCATGACATCCACTCCGCCCATGTACAAGACGGATACTGGATGTTCTACGAGGAGCCCAACTACCGGGGAAGTCAGTACTACCTGAGATCAGGGGAGTACCGGAGATACACCGACTGGGGAGCCACTAGCCCCAGAATTGGCTCCTTCAGACGTGTCCACCATATGTATTAAAAACAGACGACAAATAAAATCTGTCAATTATTTTCATTCTGAATATCACGTTTCTTATTTATGTGTTTAAAAAAAAAAAAATCTCTAAGCATTGTATCAGCTTAATCCTCCCACTAACCTGAAAATAATTTATCTGTGACTATACTATATGAGTCTTGTTGTGTGCGTAATCTCATGTCCCTTCATCTAGACTTTCCATTAGGACAGGGTAAGGAAGGTGTCACATTCATCAGCTCAGCGTATGTCCTGCTCCTGCTAAATCATTGCCCCAGTACAGGCACATATCTTTACACAGATGGAAACCCATCAGGACCTGGCAATTTTTTAACACTGACACCTAATAAACTATTTCTCTGAGACAACTAGCAAGGGTTCCTCAACCAAATGAGGTAGTTTACTTGCAATGGAAGTATTACTCCTTTCAAATCTAGCATAAAAATTGATCAGCTCTTCCAACAAAGAGCTGCCAGGAAGACCTAAAGAGGAGGATTTACTTTTATAATCAGTCAAGCTATGAATTCCCTTCCACATACTTCTAGAGTCATGCTCATTATCAAACTGTGATTCAGTCTTAGCTGTGAACTTTCTTTTAGCTTTAATAATCCCGTTTTTGAAATGTAATCTTGCCTCTTTATACACAAGAGGATCACCTGCCCTAAAAGCATGATTCCTGGCACAGTGCAGAGAATGCACCTCTCCATTCATCCATGGCTTCACATTTGGAATCTTCTTAACAACCTTTGTTACGGTGACATTACTAATACACCAGTTAACATAAGACATAACGGAAGATGTCAATAAATCAACATTAGCAACAGAGTCCTCCATAGAACGTGACACAAATATTTCCCAGTCACTAGAATCAAAACAATCCTGTCCTTTAGCCAATGCTTTCCTGGGCCATACAAACAGATCTACTCTGTGCTTTTGAGCATTTAACCAGGGGCATATACTTTGGGGCGAGAAACAATGACAAATGATCTGACTGACCAACCTGAGGGCACACAATAACTTTATAAGCCTCTTTAACATTGCAATAGACCTGATCTAAGGTATTTTAACCCAGTGTCAGAGCAAATACATTTTGGTAAAATTTTGATAAAAAACAGACTTTAAATTTTCTTTATTAAAATCCCCGGCAACCAGAAATAAACCATCTGGGTAAGCCAATTGTCTCTTAGAAAAAGCATTGTATAGGATTTCCAAGGCAACCTTATCATCAACATGAGGCAGAATATAAACTGCCATCACAATGACAACAGAAATCTCTCGTGGCAGATAAAGTTATCTGCATTTCACCATTAAGATTTCCAGTTCTGGGGAACAATAGCTATTCAAAGCCATGGAGTTGGTGCAATAACTGTTGTTAATATAAATGCACGCTTTTAGACTTAACGGAGTCCATAGATCTATCATCCCTAAATAAGGTTCTTTCAGGGAGCTGAACCCTCTGATCCAGAATACTGGAAGTTAGCCAAGACTCTGTTAAAGTAGTCACAGAGCAGGAGCTCATAAGGTGACTGCTAGGACCCTAAGCAGCAGTTCATCTATTTTATTAGCCAGGGAATGAGCATTATCAATAAATATACTGGGCAGAGAGGGGCTATAGCCACACTTTTCAGCCTCTCCGGAGCTCCAGTCCTCTTACGCCACTTTTGTTTCCTTTCCCGGTGAGGACAGCACCTTTTTATCCTGGTTGCTTCTTGCCAAGCAATCCTCCTTCTTCACCTTACTGAGCAGTACTCCTTCCTTCATCTTGGATCTCAGCCATGGCCCCCACTGATGACATCACTGGACGTGACCTCCAACTCTCCTTGCAGGCCGGGCAACCCGGAACTGCCCACAGTCGCACCATCGCACCTGCCTGGGCCTCCTCCACTACCGGCTCCTCCGGCCGCTCCAATAGCCAGGAGCACAGACCAGAAGAACTGCAACTGCAAAGAAAAAAGTTTTCTTCCCTTGCGCCCAAAGGCTGCAGCTGGTGTTTAACCCTAAGAAGTGCAACTGGCCCTCTGTCTATGCCAGCAGCATCAAGGCAGCAATGAAGACCACCATCCATCTGTGTGTAAGTATATGGGAGTCCAGAGCTCCTGCACCGTAGTGCGCCGACATGTCCCAGGCTCCATGATATTGGGAATAATAGGGCATCCTGGAGAGACAAAATTTATGGTTGATGTTCAATTTATCACCCACGGACAGATCCAGTAATCTGGATCTTTAGATGTGTTAATAGGTGAAAGTTCATGTAATATATTCTCTATAATTTACCCAGTATGAAAAGGTCTGTAAGGTGGTACAGACTAGAGAAGTGCGGCGGGCACTTTTCGTGTTTTGTGTTTTGGTTTTGGTTCTAATTCCCCTCTCGTGTTTTGGTTTTCAATTGGTTTTGCCAAAACCACTCTTTCGTGTTTTAGTTTTTGTTTTGGATCTGGATGATTTTTTTTAAAAACATAAAAACAGCTAAAATCACAGAATTTGGGAATAATGTTGCTCCTACTGTATTTTTAACCTCAATAACATTCATTTCCAATCATTTACAGTCTATTCTGAACACCTCACAATATTGTTTTTAGGCAAAAAGGTTGCACCGAGGTGGTTGTATGACTAAGCTAAGTGACACAAGGGTGCGGCACAAACACCTGGCCCGTCTAGGGTTGGCACTGCAGTTGCAGACAGGGTGGCACTTAAAAAAACTAGGCCCCGGCCCAAACAGCACATCATGCAAAGAAGTAAAAGAGGTGCAATGAGGTAGCTGTATGACTAACTAAGTAACAAAAGTGTGCGGCACAAACACCTGGCCCATCTAGGAATGGCACTGCAGTGGCAGATAGGATGGCACTTAAAAAAAAATAGGCCCCAAAAAGCACATCATGCAAAAAAAGAAAAAGAGGAGCAAGATGGAATTGTACTTGGGCCCTCCCACCCTGGGCCCTCCCACCCAACCTTATGTTGTATAAACAGGACATGCACATTTTAACAAACCAATCATTTCAGCGACAGGGTCTGCCACACGACTAGCTGAAATGACTGGTTTGTTTGGGCCCCCACCAAAAAAGAAGCAATCAATCTCTCCTTGCACAAACTGTCTCTAGAGAGGCAAGATGTCAACCTCATCCTCTGATTCATCACCCCTTTCACTGTGTACATCCCCCTCCTCACAGAGAATTAATTCGCCCCCACTGGAATCCACCATCAGAAGTCCCTTTGTACTTTCTGGAGGCAATTGCTGGTAAAGGTCTTCCTGGAGGAATTTATAATTCATTTTTCTGAACATCTTCTTCTCCACATTTTCTGGAAGTAACCTCCTATGCCGATCGCTGACAAGGTTACCGGCTGCACTAAACACTCTTTCGGAGTACACACTGGAGGGGGGACGGGGGACGGGACAACTTAAGTAAAATAAAGCCAGTTTGTGCAAGGGCATCCAAATTGCCTCTTTTTCCTGCCAGTATACGTACGGACTGTCTGACATGCCTACTTGGATGCTGTCACTCATATAATCCTCCACCATTCTTTCAATGGTGACAGAATCATATGCAGTGACAGTAGACATGTCATTAATCATTGGCAGGTCCTTCAGTCCAGAACAGATGTCAGCACTCGCTCCTGACTGCCCTGCATCACCGCCAGCGGGTGGGCTAGGAAACCTTATCCTTTTCCTCACAGCCCCAGTTGCGGCAGAAAATGAAGGAGGAGCTGTTGACGGGTCACGTTCTCCTTGAGTTGATAATTTTCTCTCCAGCAGGTCTTTGAACCTCTGCAGACTTGTGTCTGCCAGAAAGAGAGATACAACGTAGGCATTAAATCTAGGATCGTGCACTGTGGCCAAAATGTAGTGCTCTGATTTCAACAGATTGACCACCCTTGAATCCTGGCAAAGCGAATGAAGGGCTCCATTCACAAGTCCCACATACTAAGTGGAATTGCTCCGTCTTAGCTCCTCCTTCAATTTCTCCAACTGAAAAGCATGATGAGGGGAATGACCTGACTTAAGCTGGCAGTGTCTGAACTGACTTCACTTGTGGCAAGTTCGAAGAGTTGGAGAACCTTGCACAAGACGGAAATCACTCTCCACTGCACTTGAGTCAGGTGCATTCCCCCTTCTTTGTCTATATCATAGGTGGATGTATAGGCTTGAATGGCCTTTTGTTGCTCCTCCATCCTCTGAAGCATATAGAGTGTTGAATTCAACCTTGTTACCACGTCTTGCTTCAGGTAATGGCAGGGCAGGTTCAGGAGTGTTTGATGGTGCTCCAGTCTTCGGCACTTGGTGGCTAAATGCTGAAAGTGGCCCGCAATTTTTCGGACGACCGACAGCATCTCCTGCACCCCCCTGTCATTTTTTAAAAAATTCTGCACCACCAAATTAATTGTATGTGCAAAACATGGGATGTGCTGGAATTTGCCCAGATGTAATGCATGCACAATATTGGTGGCGTTGTCTGATATCACAAATCCCCAGGAGAGTCTAATTGGGGTAAGCTATTGTGCAATGATGTCCCTCGGTTTCCGTAAGAGGTTGTCAGCCATGTGCCTCTTACGGAAAGCGTTGATACATAACGTAACCTGCCTAGGAACGAATTGGCGTTTGCGAGATGCTGCTACTGGTGCCACTGCTGTTGTTGCTGCGGGAGGCAATACATCTACCCAGTGGGCTGTCACAGTCATATAGTCCTTAGCCTGCCCTGTTCCACTTGTCTACATGTCCGTGGTTAAGTGGACAGTGGGTACAACTGCATTTTTTAGGACACTGAGGACACTTTTTCTGACATCTCTGTACATTCTCGGTATCGCCTACCTAGTGAAGTGGAACCTAGATGGGATTTGATACCGGGGACACAGTACCTCAAACAATTCTCTAAGTCCCACTGAACTAATTGCAGATACCGGATGCACATCTAACACCAACATAGCTTTCAAGGCCTCAGTTATCCCCTTTGCAAAAGGATGACTGCTGTCATATTTCATCTTACTCACAAAGGACTGTTGGACAGTCAGTTGCTTAGTTGAAGTAGTACAAGTGGTCTTCTGACTTCCCCTCTGGGCTGACGATCGACTCCCAGCAGCAACAACAGCAGCAGCAGCAGCAGGCGTACCACTCAAGGATCATCCGAAGGAATCCCATTTAGGAGAGGACTCGTCAGTCTTGCCAGTGACATGGTCTGCAGGACTACTGACGTTCCTGACTGAGGAGGAAGTTGACGTTGAGGGAGTTCGTGGTGTGGCTTGCAGGAGCTTGGGTACAAGAGGAAGAACTGATTTAGATGTCAGTGGACTGCTTACGCTCTTACCCAAAGTTTCACAACTTGACACTAACTTCTGAAGAATGCGCTGCAGGTGACGTATAAGGGAGAATGTTCATAGTTGGTTAACGTCCTTACACCTACTTATTACAGATTGACAGAGGCAACACACACCTTGACACCTGTTGTCCGGATTTGTGGAGAAATTCTACACCGAAGAGTTGGCTTTTTTGGTATTTTGCCCAGGCATCACAATGTGCTTATTCATCCCACAGACAACAGGTGTCTCCCCTGGTGCTTGATTTAAACAAACCACATCACCATCAGAATCCTCATTGTCAACTTCCTCCTCAGCGCTAGCAACACCCATATCCTCATCCTGGTGTACTTCAACAGTGACATCTTCAATTTGAATATCAGAAACTGGACTGTGGGTGCTACTTCCAGCACTTGCAGGGGGCGTGCAAATGGTGGAAGGAGCCACCTCTTCCCATCCAGTGTTGGGAAGGTTAGGCATTGCAAACGCAGACACACTTGGACTCTCCTTGAGGGTTTATGATACCATCTTAGAACGCACAGTTCTTTGTTGTGCTTTTTCCAGCTTAACTCTTTATAATTTTTCTAGGGGGTGGATGAGGGCTTCCATCGTCATGTGAAGCTGAACCACTAGTCATGAACATAGGCCCAGGCCTTAGCCGTTCCTTGCCACTCTGTGTCGTAAATGGCATATTGGCAAGTTTACGTTTCTCCTCAGACCATTAAAATTTCTTTTTTGGGGGGGGGTCTTTTTACTGATCTTTGGCTGTTTGGATTTTACATGCCCTCTACTATCACATTGGGCATCGGCCTTGGCAGACGACATTGATGGGATTTCATCATCTATGTCATGACTAGTGGCAGCAGCTTCAGCACTAGGAGGAAGTGGTTCTTGATCTTTCCCTATTTTATCCTCCAAATTTTTGTTCTCCATTATTTTTCTGGAGTTATAAAACAATGGGGGTCATTCCGAGTTGTTCGCTCGCAAGTGAATTTTAGCAGATTTGCTCATGCTAAGCCGCCGCCTACTGGGAGTGAATCTTAGCATCTTAAAATTGCGAACGATGTATTCGCAATATTGCGATTACACACCTCGTAGCAGTTTCTGAGTTGCTTCAGACTTACTCGGCATCTGCGATCATTTCACTGCTTGTCGTTCCTGGTTTGACGTCACAAACACACCCAGCGTTCGCCCAGACACTCCCCCGTTTCTCCAGCCACTCCTGCGTTTTTTCCGGAAACTGTAGCGTTTTTTCCCACACGCCCATAAAACGGCCTGTTTCCGCCCAGTAACACCCATTTCCTGTCAATCACATTACGATCGCCAGAACGATGAAAATGCCGTGAGTAACATTCCTAAGTGCATAGCAAATTTACTTGGCGCAGTCGCAGTGCGGACATTGCGCATGCGCATTAAGCGGAAAATCGCTGTGATGCGAAGATTTTTACCGAGCGAACAACTCGGAATGACCCCCAATATGTGGTACAGGACAGCATACCTCTACACCTAACAGGGCAAACCCAGCACCACTGAACTTATATGGCAGCACCACTGGACTGGACTTATACGGAATTATATGGATTTATATGGAATTATACGGTAGTATCACTGGAATTATACAGCAGGATTACTGGAATTATACAGCAGGATCACTGGATTTATACGGCAGTACCGCTGGACATATACAGCAGTATCAATGGACATATACGGCAGGATCACTGGACTTATATGGCAGGATCACTGGATTTATACAGCAGTACTGCTGGACATATACGGCAGCATCAATGGACATATACGGCAGGATCACTGGACTTATATGGTAGGATCACTGGATTTGTATGTGTTATGATTCCAGTACTCCTGACCGGAGGAGATCTCATGGCAATGGTCAGAGTACTGGAAGGGAATGCTGGTTATGGGAGCGGGAATAGAAAATAGCCCCTGGCGCCCTAACTCCGTTGTCTCGCCCGTGCTGTCAGAAATCCCCTGCGAGACTATGGTTGCTTGAGCCCATGGCAGCCGCGTTTGAAGGGCGGATTAAGTCTGCCCAACTCCGATGCCCCCTCAGGTCTTAATGGGAGACAAAGGGAAATCCGAGACAGGGTGATAACAAGGGGCCCTCTGACTAAACAACCGGGCCAGGGGCTACAAGCTAACTGACAAAACCTAAAGTATGTGCGGAAACCCGCCAGGGAAAAGGACAACCAAAATCCACTTGTCCAATACTCCTACTCGGCACCGCCGGATACCAGAGTGGACCTGTGGAAGCGGAACCCTCCGCAAAATGCACCAAAACATAAATAATAAATAATAAAGCGGACAAGCCGCAACACACGGCAAGGCCGTGACTCACGAACACCACTGGATGTTATAAGGTGATTAGTCAGGACTCCAGGAATTAGATGACAAACTTCCGAGTTCAGAGCTTCCAATACTGGAATGACCGGATACAGCAAGACTGGAACAGACTCTCAGCAAACAAAGACAGCATGCAGGAAGCTATTACCCACCGGCGTCTGTGAGAAGCCCTGGGAGTGTATTTAACAAGGAGTCCTCCAATCAGCTGCCAAAAGGCTGATTAGAATAAATGCCGTGCAGCTGCCTTGCTGCCCGGCCAGAGAGCAGGAGAAAACATTAACCCTTAAAGCCTAGCAACGGGGAACACGGTCCGCCAGTGGCGTCCCCGTTGCTAGGGTCCGTGCGGCTCAGCACGCCCGGCGTCCAGCGTTGCCAGGGAGCCGGCGGCTGTTCGCGTACGGCGTCCCTGGTTGCTAGGCGCCGGGCCGGGCCGCACCGACGAGCGGACCCCGGCGCCTAACAGTACCCCCCCCCCTTGAGGAGGGGTCAAGGAACCCCTAAAGCCAGGCTTCCAAGGAAACTCCCGAAAAAATGCCCTCTTGAGCCTTGGGGCATGAAGATCCTTATCCAGGACCCAGGACCTTTCCTCTGGACCATAACCTCTCCAGTGAACCAGAAAATAGAGCCGGCCCCTGGACAACTTGGAATCGAGAACCTTCTCCACCAGGAACTCCTGTTGCCCCTGTACATCCACTGGAGATCTTCCCTGAGAGATCTTCCGAGGAAATTTATTGGAAGAAATGTATGGCTTCAACAGGGAGCAATGAAACGTATTACCAATCCGAAGAGATTTTGGTAAACGTAACCGGAAAGCAACTGGGTTAACTTTTTTAATGATATGAAATGGTCCAATAAATTTGGGTCCCAACCTAGCTGAAGATTGTCGAAGTCTAATGTTACGAGTCGACAACCATACCCTATCTCCCACCTTAAAACTGCAAGGACGTCGGAGCCGGTCAGAAAAAATTTTCTCTCGAAAGGCCGCTTTTCTGAGAGCAAGGTGCACTTTTTTCCAAATGGCTCTGAGATGGGAGGTTAAGGTTAGCGAGGAAACTGAGGAATGTTGAAAAAAAGAATTAGCTCTGGGGTGAAAACCAAAAACTGAAAAGAATGGAGACACGTTGGTGGAGGAATGACAAGAATTATTGTAAGCAAACTCCGCCAATGGAAGAAACTCGGACCTATCATTCTGGAGTTTAGCTGAATACAAACGCAAATACTGTTTCAATGATTGGTTAACTCGCTCGGTTTGCCCGTTGGACTGTGGGTGGTAACCAGATGTTAATGATAATCTCATCTTTAATGAAGCACAGAAACACTTCCAGAATTGTGCAATGAATTGTGGACCCCGATCAGAAACAATATCAGTGGGCAACCCATGAAGTCTGAAAACATGGCGGAGAAACAACACTGCCAATCCTCGGGCAGATGGCAGTCGGGGAAGGGCAATGAAATGAGTCATCTTGCTAAAACGGTCTACTACCACCCAAATGACTCTGCACCCAGCTGAAAGGGGAAGGTCCACCACAAAATCCATGGAAATATGAGACCATGGCCTGAGAGGGACATTCAAGGGCATAAGTTGCCCGATAGGCAAGGAACGGGGAACCTTATGCTGTGCACAAACCTGACATGAAGAAACAAACTCCTTAACGTCTTTAGAAAGACCAGGCCACCATACTGAGCGGGAGACTAACTCCAATGTCTTAGAGATCCCCGGATGCCCGGAAACTTTGTTATCATGGAACTCAGTCAAAACAGTTGCTCTCAAGAACTCAGGGACGTAAAGACGACCAGCAGGAGTATTTCCAGGAGCTTGGTGTTGAAGCTGTTTTAACTGGGTAAATAAATCTTGTGTGAGGCCTGCCCGAATGACTGAAGATGGAAGTATGGGAGTAACAGGACTGTTATCATGAACCGGAAGAAAACTGCGTGACAGAGCATCTGCCTTGGTATTCTTGGAACCTGGCCTGAAAGTTATAATAAATTTGAAACGAGTAAAGAACAAAGCCCAACGAGCCTGCCGGGCATTCAGCCGCTTAGCTGATTCGATGTATTGCAGATTCTTATGGTCAGTCAATACTGAAATGGTATGTGTTGCTCCCTCAAGCCAATGTCTCCACTCCTCGAAAGCCCATTTAATAGCCAGTAACTCCCGGTTACCAACATCGTAGTTGGATTCAGCGGATGAGAATTTCCTGGACATAAAGGCACAAGGATGTAGTTCCAGAGTGTCCGGATCCTTCTGAGATAGGATAGCCCCCACTCCAACCTCCGAGGCATCAACCTCAACAATGAAGGGCAATTCTGGGTTGGGATGTCTGAGGACTGGAGCTGAGACAAAAGCTTGTTTCAAGGCCTGAAAGGATAACTCGGCTTCATGTGACCAGTTGGTAGGATCCGCTCCCTTCTTAGTCAGTGCAACAATGGGAGCAACCAGGTCGGAAAAAGAATGAATAAATCTTCTATAATAATTCGCAAACCCTAAAAAGCGCTGAATTGCTTTTAAGTTGGTGGGTTGCGCCCAGCTAAGGATGGCTTGGAGCTTCTTAGGTTCCATGCTGAATCCCCGAGGGGAAATAATGTACCCTAAAAAGGATACCTTCGTGACATGAAACTCGCACTTCTCCAGCTTGGCATATAGATGATTTTCACGTAATTTTTGAAGAACCTGACGCACCTGGGTAACATGTTGTTCAATTGATTCAGAATAGATCAGGATGTCGTCTAAGTAAACGACCACGAATCTTCCTAGAAAATCACGGAGCACATCGTTAATGAGATCCTGGAATACTGCCGGAGCAAGCCGAACGGCATCACCAGATAGTCGTAGTGACCCGACTGAGTACTGAAAGCCGTCTTCCACTCATCTCCCGACTTGATTCGGATGAGGTTATACGCTCCCCTCAGGTAAATTTTAGAAAAAATCACAGCCGAACGCAGCTGATCAAAGAGGACAGAAATCAGCGGCAGAGGGTAAGTATTTTTAACTGAGATCTTATTCAGGGCTCTAAAGTCAATGCAAGGTCTGAGTGATCCGTCTTTTTTCTCCACAAAGAAGAAGCCTGCACTTAAAGGGGATTTAGATGGCCTGATAAATCCTTTCCCTAGGCTCTCCTTAACATACTCATTCATGGCCGCAGTTTCTGGCCCGTATAATGCATATAACCTTCCCTTTGGCAATGTGGCACCAGGAATTAGCTCAATAGCACAATCATAAGGCCGATGGGGAGGCAGAATGTCTGCATTGCCCTTGGAAAACACATCAACAAAGTCCTGGTATTCCACGGGAATGAGTTCGGGAATGGCAGCAGCTATTCTGACGGGAAACATAATACATTCCTTATTACAGATGGTACCCCATTGTGAAATCTCCCCCAACTGCCAATCAATGGTGGGATTATGAAAGGCCAGCCAAGGGTGACCCAGAACCACTGGAACTGCTGGGCAATGGGTAAGGAAAAACTCGATCTTTTCGGAATGAAGAGCTCCTACCGTAAGTAGTACAGGGGGTGTACAGAGGGAAATAACCCCATTGGACAAGGGACTCCCATCTAAACCATGCATGGTGATACACCTACCCAAGGCTAACTGAGGAATACCTAAGGCCTTGGCCCACGTTAAGTCCATAAAGTTCCCTGCAGCTCCACTGTCAACAAAAGCCGACACCGAGGAACAGAGGCTGCCAAAGGAAACTTTAGCTGGGACTAAAAGGGAGTTCTTCGAGGAGATAAGCTGCAGACCAAAGTGAACCCCCTCACAATTCACTTGGTCGAGGCGTTTTCCTGACTTGATCGGACAATTACGGGCAAAATGTCCCTTACCCCCACAGTACAAACAAAGACCAGAGTTTTGCCTTCTGGCTCTTTCTTCTGGAGACAGCCGGGAGAGACCCATCTGCATGGGCTTCTCTACGTCCTCAGGAATGGAAAATACACATGGAGTAGACCTGACAGGTGCTCCTTTTTCAGCCCTCCGCTCTCTGAGACGACGATCAATCTTAATAGAAAGCTCCATGAGTTTATCGAGAGTCTCAGGAGCGGGATACTGAAGGAGACTGTCTTTTATAGACTCTGATAAGCCGAGGCGAAACTGACTGCGCAGGGCTGGGTCATTCCAGCCACAGTCGTTCGACCAACGGCGAAACTCTGTACAAAAAACTTCTGCAGGATTTCTACCCTGTCTGAGAGTGCGTAACTGACTCTCAGCGGATGCCTCTCTATCAGGGTCATAATACAAAAGCCCTAAAGACCCAAAAAAGGCGTCTACTGATGACAACGCCGGATCCTCTACTTTTAAACCGAATGCCCAGGTCTGAGGATCTCGCTGGAGCAAAGAAATAATAATTCCGACCCGCTGAGATTCAGTACCTGAGGAGATCGGTCTTAAACGAAAATAAAGTTTACAGGATTCTTTAAAATTAAAAAACTCCTTCCTATCACCAGAAAAACGGTCAGGCAAGTGCATTTTTGGTTCAGGGACTACCCTCGGGGAAGTTCGTAAAAGATCTTCCTGCGACTTCACCCGAAGGGAAAGATCCTGAAACATCTGAGTAAGTTCTTGAATCTGGCTGACTAGGAGCTGACCAGGATTTGGCCCTAAACCTGTGGGAATCATGAGGCCGATAACTCTTACAAAACTGAATAAGGAAAAAATTAAACCCAGTTTAATTTTAGGTTTTGGTATGGCCGGTAATAATGTTATGATTCCAGTACTCCTGACCGGAGGAGATCTCATGGCAATGGTCAGAGTACTGGAAGGGAATGCTGGTTATGGGAGCGGGAATAGAAAATAGCCCCTGGCGCCCTAACTCCGTTGTCTCGCCCGTGCTGTCAGAAATCCCCTGCGAGACTATGGTTGCTTGAGCCCATGGCAGCCGCGTTTGAAGGGCGGATTAAGTCTGCCCAACTCCGATGCCCCCTCAGGTCTTAATGGGAGACAAAGGGAAATCCGAGACAGGGTGATAACAAGGGGCCCTCTGACTAAACAACCGGGCCAGGGGCTACAAGCTAACTGACAAAACCTAAAGTATGTGCGGAAACCCGCCAGGGAAAAGGACAACCAAAATCCACTTGTCCAATACTCCTACCCGGCACCGCCGGATACCAGAGTGGACCTGTGGAAGCGGAACCCTCCGCAAAATGCACCAAAACATAAATAATAAATAATAAAGCGGACAAGCCGCAACACACGGCAAGGCCGTGACTCACGAACACCACTGGATGTTATAAGGTGATTAGTCAGGACTCCAGGAATTAGATGACAAACTTCCGAGTTCAGAGCTTCCAATACTGGAATGACCGGATACAGCAAGACTGGAACAGACACTCAGCAAACAAAGACAGCATGCAGGAAGCTATTACCGGCGTCTGTGAGAAGCCCTGGGAGTGTATTTAACAAGGAGTCCTCCAATCAGCTGCCAAAAGGCTGATTAGAATAAATGCCGTGCAGCTGCCTTGCTGCCCGGCCAGAGAGCAGGAGAAAACATTAACCCTTAAAGCCTAGCAACGGGGAACACGGTCCGCCAGTGGCGTCCCCGTTGCTAGGGTCCGTGCGGCTCAGCACGCCCGGCGTCCAGCGTTGCCAGGGAGCCGGCGGCTGTTCGCGTACGGCGTCCCTGGTTGCTAGGCGCCGGGCCGCACCGACGAGCGGACCCCGGCGCCTAACAGTATGCCAGTACCACTGGAATTATATGGCAGGATCACTGGATTTATACAGCAGTACCGCTGGACATATACGGCAGCATCAATGGACATAAACGGCAGGATCACTGGACTTATATGGTAGGATCACTGGATTTGTATGCCAGTACCACTGGAATTATACAGCAGGATCACTGGATTTATACAGCAAGATCACTGCAATTATACGGCAGGATCACAGGAATTATACAGCAGGATCACTGGACATATATGGCAGTACCAATGAACATATACAGCTGCACAGGGACAACACAGTATCACTGCAATGGACTGGACTTATACAGCAGTACTGGACATATGGCAGCAGAGGACACCATCACTGTGACTGGACTGATGCAGCACAAGACATCACCACTGGACTGATGCAGCACAACACAGCACCACTGGCTGGACTTATACAGCAGCACTGGTCATACAGTATGGCAGCAGAGGACACAACCACTGTGACTAGACTGATGCAGCACAAGACACTAACACTGAACTTTATGCAGGACACTGAGGACGGGGACACGTCCTCTCTCTACACTCTCCAATGCCAGAGTGAAAATGGCGGCAACGCGCTGCGACTTATATGGAATCCAAACCCCGCAAGAATCCGACAGCGGGATGATGACGTTTTGCCTCGTTCTGGTTTCTGAGTGAGGCGGGAAAACCTGAACCTGACTCAAATCCAGGCTCGGGTAGTGAAGTCCGGTAGGGTTCGGTTCTCTGAGAACCAAACCCGCTCATCTCTAATTTCTCCCAAAGCATTGATCAGAAAACAATACATCAGTTTAAAGCAAAGTTGGTTTTGCAGCGTATGTCAGGTCTCCATTGTTATGTTGTATGGACTAAGCGTCGGCATTATCTGTGGGAGTGAGTGACCATCACATGACCATTTCTCATCATAGAGTTATGAGTACAATATCACCATGTTCTTATAGTGAACATAAAACTGTGATTGTCATTCAATGACCTTGTTCTAAAATAAAATGTCTGTTGTAAACTTACAGCAACTATATAGCATTAGCTTTTATCTATGTGGTGTTAGGTTGAGAAATAGGAAATATATCTACAGTAGATGGCTCAATAAACAAATGTTATTTGTCCACAGAGGGAAATGGGCGTGGCTACACATCATGGATGGGGCCTGGTGTTACTCCTCTGTAGGCCAATCAGAGCTTCTGGACTTGTAGCTGCTCAGCCCATAGGTGGCTGCACCGGACCATCCGGCCAACAGCCCATCCGGCTTTTGCCAGAATCATCAATGTTGAGAATATATAATCTCAAAAGGGTGAGTTTTATTTTTATTTAATAGTGTCATATTATACTACTTTGCGTACTATGGGGGAATTAAACTAGGTGTGAATTTACAAAAGAAAAACTCGAGTTATGAAAGTCACAGACTTCACCTTCATGTGCGCACCTGGGTAATGCACAATTCAATTAGTAATGACAATCTGCACTACTTGCGGCAAGGTTGTGTGAACATTGGGGGTAATTCCGAGTTGTTCGCTCGCAAGCTGCTTTTAGCAGCTTTGCACACGCTAAGCCGCCGCCTACTGGGAGTGAATCTTAGCTTATCAAAATTTGCGAACGAAAGATTCGCAATATTGCGATAAGACATCTCTGTGCAGTTTCTGAGTAACTCGAGACTTACTCGGCATCTGCGATCAGTTCAGTGCTTGTCGTTCCTGGTTTGACGTCACAAACACACCCAGCGTTCGCCCAGACACTCCTCCGTTTCTCCAGCCACTCCCGCGTTTTTCCCAGAAACGGTAGCGTTTTTTCACACACACCCATAAAACGGCCAGTTTCCGCCCAGAAACACCCACTTCCTGTCAATCACATTACGGTCACCAGAACGAGGAAAAAATCGTGAGTAAAATTCCTAACTGCATAGCAAATTTACTTGGCGCAGTCGCAGTGCGGACATTGCGCATGCGCACTAAGCGGAAAATCGCTGCGATGCGAAGAAATTTACCAAGCGAACAACTCGAAATGACCCCCATTGTCCTAAAACCGATTTGGGAAAAGTTCATGAAATAGTGGGGAGACCATTCTGGACTCTCAAAAAGTGATGATTTCATTAGCAGGACCATAAAGAAGGCTGGTTGTTGGCATAAGGAAAGTATTGGATGCTCTTAAAAGTGTCAAATAGTTGATCTGTGCAATTTTACAAAACAGAGAAAAACATTGTAAAATGCTAACAAACTTAATTTGATTACAAAGGAATTACATGAAAAATGCAAAACAAAAAGTAATTTAGGGGTAATTTGAGTTACTTTAAATATCTAAAAAAATGAAAAGCAATATTTGTTATTAAAAGGAATACTTTAACCACTTAACTGGTGTTTTTTTTCCAAATACCGTTCAGAAATTGACGTTTTTTCTATGAGTGAATTAGGTAAAGAACATGTACAGTATTTAAACTTATCCAAAATTATTTAAAAAAAAAAATATTTGTCAAATATCAGTTTTGTAAACATCTGACTATTGGCTCATCACCATTGGAACATCAGAACATTGGAACCATCAGGACCATTGGATCCATCAGCCACATGGACACTGGGGGCTGGTGGTTAATTTAAATTTCCCGGCCAGTTGCACAGAGGGTGGAGAGTCCTGCCATGCTGACTGATCAACAGTGATCAGCAGCATGGAAGGTACTAGGGAGCATGCGGAGAGGCAGAGAGGCTGGGAGTTTCCTCAGTGAGTGGCAGCTGCTAGAAGATTATCTTTGGCAGCCGGCCACTTTGTGTACCTGATTGGTTGCATCGTTTGTGACCAGATCAGATAATGCACAGCCTGGTGGGGTTACAGATGATGCCACCATGCCAGGCTAGTGACTAATTCAATTTGGGGTGCATAAACTAACAAAAAAGTTGAGTTTGGGGTAATTTGAGGCCATTATCGGGTTTTTTAACCAAAATAATGAATGACATGTAATTATTGGTCCAGTTAAGCTAATTGAAAACTTCCAAATGCCTAATTAGTCTTTAGGAGAGTTGTCATCAAATGGGGTTGCAAAGAAAGACATTTTTTACCTTACAATAAGGATTTTCTCTACCTTTTCACCTACTCAGGACTGTGCAAGCAAAAAAAAAGAAAAAGAAACGTGAGTTTGAAATTGAATTTAAAAATTAATTTGCAATGAACATGGCTTCCAAGACCAAACTCAAACCTGTGCGAATTTCTCCCCATTATATTTTGTCATTTTTATTTATTGTAAACTCACATCATGTGATGCCACAGTGAGCACACACGCACACTCAAGAAGTGCCGGAACCACCCATTTCCGTGTTGGAAAGTGAACTCTTTAGTGCTGTCCATTGATGGTATGATGGTGGTACACGGTATGGTAAGATTCTAGATTGTGCATTGGTTTAGGCCCGATGGTGTGAACTTGATGGCTAAGAGGTTGCTTGTCTTTGTGAGGCTTTGGTCAAGGAAATTTTGGAGTTGGTTTCGTTCAGGTTTTGGTGGTGTGCTGCGGCTTGATTGGCCTTGCCGTGACATACTGTAAAGGATGGCAGTTTGTCATGATTGGTTAGATATTTTAGCTGTGTGCTCTCTCTCCTTTATTCAATTTAATACCAATTTATCCCTATAGGGAAATGACACAGACTGTCCGGGCAGCTTATTCAGGAGAGTTGAACACCAATCATGCATGTTATTGCTATAGTTGTCTGTTCTATGTGCCTAATTCAGACCCGATCGCTGCAACGGCAGCGATCGCAGTATGAAGCCCTTTGGTTAGTGCGCTCGCATAGTGTGCACGTGCGCACCCCGGGAGCCCAGTGAGATGCAAAAGCATCTCCAGGCTACGATTGCCTCTGCTTGATTGACAGGCAGAGGCGGCCGCAGTGTGGGAGGAGGCGTGCCAATGGCATTAGAACACCGTTGGTGGAGCACAGTTCGGTCAAAGCAGGCATGTCCGGAACGATGCGGCGGTGAGCCGCGGTGGCTGAGTGATATCACATGCAAACGCTGTGACCCAGAACGTGGCAGGTAGCTGCCTGCCAGAGCAGCTAGGCTGCACAGGCAGCGAGAAACTCAGCGGGTGCAAAAGCATTGCTGCTGTCCGATACTTTTGCAACCATGCAGGGGGTGGGGGGCAGAGCCAGACATGCGGGGTGGACTAGCCCTGTGCTGGGTGTCCCCCCCGCATGTCTGAGAATCAGATCGTAGATGTGCTAAATTTAGCACATCTACGATCAGCTCCGAGTCACCCCCTAAAGTGTATGATTTTTAATTATATTAAGTTTAATTATATTAATGATTCATGATTTAGGGGTCTATTTACTAAGCCTTGGGTGGAGATAAAGTGGCCGGAGATAAAGTACCAGCCAATCAGCTCCTAACTGTCATTTTTTTAAACACAGCCTGTAACATGGCAGGAGCTGAGTGGCTGGTGCTTTATATGCGTCCACTTTTTCTCCATCCAGGGCTTAGTAAATAGACCACTTAGAATTCAAGAGATTGAAGTAGAAATACATTGGATCTAAATAATCTCAACTCCTGTTGTCTGTGTATTTATTTTTGATAACTATTTATAGTTGTTTTAATCTTAAAGGCAAAGTGTGGATATAGGGGGGGGGATTCAGATGTGATCGCTGCTGTGCGTTTTTGCACAGCGGGCGATCAGCAATAGACTGCGCATGCAGGTCTGCAGACAACAACAGCAGTCAGCGACAGGATGGTGCGAAAAATGAAATTGCACAGCCACTCACAGGCTGATTGACAGGAAGAGTCCGTTTATGGGTGGTAACTCACCATTTTCTTGGCATATCAGGGAAAACACAGGCGTTCCCAAGCGTTTTCAGGGCGGGTGTGTGACGTCAGCTCCGGCCCTGATCAGCCTGATTCTATTGCACTGTAGGAATAAGTCCCGGGCTGCGCACACCCTGCACACACTGGAAAAATCATTTGATGGTGAGTAAATCATTTGATGGTGAGTGAGTTGTGAACGGATTTGCAGCTGTCCACTGACTGAGGGATTTTTAGTAGAGATGAGCGGATTCGGTTTTACTCGGCTTTACTCGGTTCTCAAAACGACATCTTATTGGCTCACGGATGTCACGTGTTTTGGATAGCCAATAAGATTCGGTTTTGAGAACCGAGTAAAACCGAGTAAAACCGAATCCGCTCATCTCTAATTTTTAGCAGCTCGGCGTACACATGGGATCGCACACTTGCACGGCGAATATACACTCCCCCTTGAGGCGGCGACTATCTGATCGCAGGACAGCAATTTTAGCAGCCCAGAGATCAGGTCTGAATCACCCCCGTAATCTGTTAGTGAGTATACAAATGTTGGGGGGAAAGGGCAATCTTTAGAACTGTAATTATAAAAAAAATTCTTAATACTGTTATCAGAAAAAGAGGAGCCTGATAACAATGCTGCTCCATGACCTTCCCACAAGTTGTTTCCTTGGAAGCCCATTTCATTTTGATAGACATCTATGTAGTGTTGATGTAACATGAAGAGCCTTTATATCTCCATGCTCTACAGGATATCCTCCTTCCTAATAACAGTCACTAGGAAATTGTAGTCTTTCCACTATATCATGCAACTGGGATTAGTTGTTATGGGTCAGGCTTTAGAGAACTTTGCTATAGACCCAGGTACCAAACAGAACTTAGTTTCCATCTTCTCATTTACTGTGGAAACCAAAGGCCTGACTATGCCCAGAAGTAACAGTAGTGTTGTGCAACAGACCCCCCATTGTAACAGTCTTCAATGGCTTTGTCTTTAGGTGCTAGGATATGGTCCTTTGTTACATTTTCTCTGTAGCCACCGCAACCATACATAGCCAGAAGATTAGGAAGTCTTCACCGGGCTTAGGCCTGGCTTATTTTACTCATCCAAGGGAAATCAGAATAAGGACAGTCTGTACCACCTTACAGACCTTTTCAGACTGGGTCAGTTATACAGAATATATTACATTCACTTTCACCTATTAACACACCTAAAGCTTCAGATTGCCGCTTCTGTCCGTGGGTGATAAATTGAACACCAACCATAAATGTTGTCTCTCCAGGATGCCCTATTATTCCCAATGGAATCCAGTCTCTAGGTCGATAAGACTTACGTCGACAATGTCTATATCGACATGACAAAAGGTCAACATGAGTTTTTCTATTTTTTTTCCATTTTTTGAACTTTTTCATACTTTACGATCCACGTGGACTACAATTGGGAACGGTAACCTTGCCAAGTGCAGCGGTTGCAGAGCAAGGCACCTTGCCCAAAGCATGGTGAGCAAAGCGAGCCATGCGAGGGGACACAGTGCACTAATTGGGGTTCCCAGTCACTCTACGAGGAAAACGACACCAAAAAAAACACGCATGTTGACCCTTTTCATATCGACCTAGTACATGTTGGCCTAGAGTCCCTGTCGACCTAGAAACCATGTCGACCTACTTACTGTCGACCAATAGTGGTCAATCTAAACACTGTCGACCTAAGTCTAGTCTATCTAACATACCACACCTATTCCCAATACCATGGAGCCCTCACACATAGAAGCTACATACTGCTGCACCTTGCTGCACAGTCTTTTACGTACCAAAATAAGGATGGATATCTTACCGTAATCTGTGTATAGTAACTCTGCGTAGCTTGTGATATTTCCAGTCACTGCTATTGTGCACTTTTATGGAAAAGATTTGGCTTCTATGACTCCTACTGTTTGGCCTTTTCATGTTGGAAGAGATGTCATATAGCACTCCAGCTATACGAGTTCTGCAGCTGCTAGGAAATATCTGATAATGGACTGCACACAACTGAAGGATATTAATCCGGATGAGCCTCAGTGCTATAGGCTGGGAAAGGTCACAAATATATTGTGGTCCCAGTTCCTCCTCTATGTACTGGCCAGCCTGGGGATTTATTATTTATTTATTAGCAGTTTCAGATATAGCGCAGCATATTCCGTTGCGCTTTACAATTAGAACAACAATTATAGAACAAAACTGGGCAAAGACAGACAGACAGACAGACAGACAGACAGAGGTAGGAAGGCCCTGCTCGCAAGCTTACAATCTATAGGGAAATAGGCATTGATACACAAGGATAGATGCTACCTGTCACATAATGGTTCCCCAGGTTGCTAGGTTCTTAATGGGTTGTATATGATATGATCACCCAGCAATGTTGGAAGACAAAATGTGAGTTTATGTGGACTGTACAAAGGGGATGTAACTTGATAGGGAAGCTGTGAAGGATATGTGTGTGGGTCTGAAATTTGGTAGGCTTGTCTGAAGAGATAAGTTTTCAGAGAACGTTTAAAGGTTTGGAGACTAGAGGAGAGTGCTTTATGGCATTGGGACCCTGTGTCGTGTGTCTCCACTCTCCACTGTGTTGGTTAGTCATTAAGGGATGGACAAACTGACAGTATCATTCTTTTTTAACAGGGATCAAAATGTAATGAACAATGAGATTTATGATACAGTCAGAGAACCCAAAGTGACTCCTACTGGTGCTACATGCAAAACAGGATTGCAGTTACTGTACTTTATAGTATCTCACTTCACACGTGTTAATTGGTAATTGCGCTTTTCGTTAAAATGGTGGCATGTGATTTGTCACATTTAATGCAAGCTACATCTATAATATTATTTTAATATTTTTTAATGTTTCACATAAATTGAAAAAGGGTGAGTTTTATTTTTATTTAATAGTGTAATTTTATACTATTTAGAGCACTATGGGGGGAATTCAACTAGATGCGAGTTTACAAAATACAAACTCATATCATTAACTTACATACTTTACCTTCATGCGCGCACCTGAGAAATGCACAATTCATTTAGAAATGTCAATCTGCACTACTCGCGGCAAGGTTTTGTGAATATTGTCCTAAAACAGAACTGGAAAAAGAGCATAAAATAGTGGGGAGACCAAAAAAGTGATGATTTCATTAGCAGGAACATATAGAAGGCTGGTAGTTGGCATAAGGACGTACTGAATGCTCTAAAAAGGTGTCAAATAGTTGATCTGTGCATTTTTAAAAAGAGAAAAACATTGTAAAATGTGAACAAATTTCATTTGATTACAAAGGAATTAAATGAAAAATGCAAAAAAAAATGATTTAGGGGTAATTTGAGCAACTTAAAAAAAAATCTAATATCTAAAAAAAATTAAAAGTAATATTTGTTATTAAAAGGAATACTTTGGCCACTTAACTGGTGAATTTTTTCCCAAAAAAACGTTCAGTAAATTGTTAGCTTTTCTTTGAGTGAATTAGGTAAAGAACATGTACAGTACTTTATAGTATTTCACTTCACACGTGTTAATTGGTAATTGCGCTTTTCGTTAAAATGGTGGCATGTGATTTGTCACATTTAATGCAAGCTACATCTATAATATTATTTTAATATTTTTTAATGTTTCACATAAATTGAAATCATGATGATGAAATAAATAAAGAAATTCAGCACCGGACCATATCTCAGACACTAAGTGTTGTATTCAATTGTTGTCGGAAACTGCCGTCTTGATGGAAAGACGGCAGTTTCCGACTTTTTAGGTCGGAAGGGGTTTCAACCATTTCAATGCCCCCTCAGATTTTCCAACAAGTCGGGAATTCCGACTTGTCAGAAAACACATGGATCGGTGGAATAGCTGCAGATCCATGTGTTTTGTCGGAAGCGGCGGCCAAATCTCACAGGTTTTGGCCCCTTTTCTGACAATGTCAATCTGACTTTAATAAAAGTCGGATTGGCATTGTCGTGAGCGGCTAAATCCTGTCGGATTTGGCTGCTCATTGAATACTCAGATGTCGGATCCTTTCCTTTGGAAAGGATATGACATCAGTTGAATATACCCATTAATCATTAATGACAAATTACCCCGCTGAGTAACTTTGAGTAAACAGAATGTTGGATATGCTGTATTTAAAAAAGTTACTGCATAAAATTTTGCTCATTGTTTAAATGATTTAATTTTCAAATTTCCATCAGGAATTTACTTGAGTTTACATGAAGAATAAAACTCATTAAGCAGAGAAGACAGTTATACACTTTGTCATCTGTGTAAAGATATGTGTCTTTATTGGGGCAATGATGTAGCAGGAGCAGGACATACGCTGAGCTGATGACTGTGACACCTCCCTTACACTGTCCCGATGGAACATCTAGATCAGGCATTCTCAACCACGGTCCTCAAGGCACACCAACAGTGCAGGTTTTAGTGATATCCAGGCTGTAGCACAGATGGTTAAATCAAAATAACTGAGCTATTAATTAAGTGACCTGTGCTGAAGCCTGAATAGCACTAAAACCTGCACTGTTAGTGTGCCTTGAGGACCGTGGTTGGGAATACCTGGTCTAGATGAAGGACATGAGATTATGCACACACCAAGACATCTATTGTGTAGTCACAAATACATTGGGGGAATGTAATAGGGCGTGAGAATCAGAAAGTGAGAGATTTTGGGAGAGTTCTCCTGTTTATTTTTTTAAAGTGTCAATCATTTACATGGCAAAACCAGGTTGATTTTACCATTTAAATGATTGCCACTTAAAAAAAACAAGAACATTCTCCAAAAGTCTCTCACTTTCTGATTCTCACCACACCCCCCTCATTGTTTTCAGGTTAGTTGGAAGATTAGGTTGCTACAATGTTTACTGATTTGAAAAAACCCGTATAAATAAGAAATGTGATATTCAGAATTAAAATAAAATGACAGATTTGATTTGTCGTCTGTTTTAATACATATGGTGGACACGTCTGAAGGAGCCAATTCTGGGGCTAGTGGCTCCCCAGTCGGTGTATCTCCGGTACTCCCCTGATCTCAGGTAGTACTGACGTCCCCGGTAGTTGGGCTCCTCATAGAACATCCAGTATCCGTCTTGTACATGGGCGGAGTGGATGTCATGGTAGCGGAACCTCTCATAGACATGGGGACAGTCTTCTGTAAACTCCATCATCTGACCTCGGAAGTCTTCTTTCTCATAGATCCTGACTCTGAATGATCCCTGGTGCTGGGTTAAAAATATTCAATAAAGCAAATTAAAATAATTTTCCTATAATTGTAAAGCACATCATAAATTATATTCTGCAGGTGTAATCAATATTTTTGCGTGCATCATATTCTATTTACAGCATCATAAGGGGGTGTTGATTTCCCAGTGACTGGGGAAGGGCACAACCTGCTAATTGCACATAAATCCCCCTTTGGTCAGGTAATATAAGTTAGGAGATCTTCTTCATGTAAATAAATTGTGGAAATATTTATAATTACCTGGGGGCTCAGACGACAGGACTTTATAGAGTCATTGTAACCCAGCCACTGCTGGAAGTTGGGGTACTCCCCTCTATGCAGGAAGTACTGGTGCCCCCTGTAGTTGGGGTGCTCATACAGGATCCAGTTTCCGCTCTCCACACAGATGGAGTTACAGCATCAGAAGTATGAGGACATGTCTGGGCACTCAGAGTTACACTCATGGGAGCGGCCCTGGAAGTTCCTGTCCTCATAGAAGATGATCTGTAGAAAGATAATTATATTGATATATTTTAATCATTTCCAAAATCATTTTTAGCATCAGATTATTCTAGAAATTGTCCAGGTGTTTAGATTTTAATAATGATGTATTTATTCCTCTATATATTTTTTTTACGTATAGTTACTAAGATAAACACAAAACAAATAAAGCACATAATTTCTGAATAAATCTTACTGTATCAGATACTCATATTACCATTAGGTGTGTGTGCATGTAACGCACAATTTCCTTTGTCAAGCTTTAATCAATTCTATCTCTCTTACATTTATTAGTTAAAATACAGCAACATACAAAACATATATTCTCTTTCATCCAGTTCTTAAATCAAACATGAAAGTTTGTTTTAATATTTGAATTAAAAATTTTAAGTTAGACTCACCTTTCCCATGTTGTAGATTCAAATGTGTCCAAACCCGCTGTGTACTGGGGACATGGGGACAGGAGGTTTATATACAACCTGAGCTGAATACGTTGTAAGGAAAGTGTTGAGCTGTTTTATACTCTTTATGTAAAAGACATTTGTGTGTCTGTGTGACTATTGTTCGTGTATGTTCCATGGTACATTCATCTTTCCCAAAGCATTGATCAGAAAACAATACATCAGTTTAAAGCAAAGTTGGTTTTGCAGCGTATGTCAGGTCTCCATTGTTATGTTGTATGGACAAAGCGTCGGCATTATCTGTGGGAGTGAGTGACCATCACATGACCATTTCTCACCATAGAGTTATGAGTACAATATGTACATGTTCTTATAGAAAACATAAAACTGAACATAAAACTGTGAATGTCATTCAATGACCTTGTTCCAAAGTAAAATGTCTGCTGTAAACTTCCAGCAACTATATAGCATTAGCTTTTATCTATGTAGTGTTAGGTTGAGAAATAGGAAATATATCTACAGTAGATGGCTCAATAAACAAAGATGTTTTTTGTCCACACAGGGAAATGGGCGTGGCTACACATCATGGATGGGGACTGATGTCACTCCCCTTAGGCCAATCAGAGCTCCTGTACTTGTAGCTGCTGAGACAGGCCCGTAGGCGGCTGCACCGGCCCATTAGGCAAATAGCCCTTCTGGCTTTTGCCAGAAATGCCAATGTTGAGAACATATAATTCCAAAAGGGTATGTTTTATTTTTATTTAATAGTGTCATTTTATACTTCTTTGAGCACTATGGGGGGACTCTAACTAGATGCGAGTTTACAAAAGACAAACTCATATAATTAACTTACATAGTTTACCTTCATGCGTGCCCCTGAGAAATGCACTATTCATTTAGAAATGTCAATCTGCACAACTCGCAGCAAGGTTTTGAGAATATTGTCCTAAAACAGAACTGGAAAAAAAGCATAAAATAGTGTGGAGACCCAAAAAGTGATGATTTCATTAGCAGGACCATATAGAAGGCTGGCAGTTGGCATAAGGACGTACTGAATGCTCTAAAAAGGTGTCAAATAGTTGATCTGCGCATTTTTAAAGAGAGAAAAACATTGTAAAACTCGAACAAATTTGATCACAAAGGAATTAAATGAAAAATGCAAAAAAAAGTGATTTAGGGGTAATTTGAGAAACTTTTTAAAAAAATCTAAAATCTAAAAAAAATGAAAAGCAATATTTGTTATTAAAAGGAATACTTTGACCACTTAACTGGTGAATTTTTTTTTCAAAAAACGTTCAGAAATGGTCAGAGTTTTTATTTATGAGTGAATTAGGTAAAGAACATGTACAGTATTTAAACTTATCCAAAATGATTAAAAAAATATAATAATATTTGTCATATATCAGTTTTGCAAACATTTGACCATTGGCTCATCACCATTGGAACATCAGAACATTGGAACCATCATGACCATTGGTTCCAGCAGCCAGATAGACACTGGGGGCTGTGTTAATTTACATTTCCTGGGTGGCTGCACAGAGGGTGGAGGGTCCTGCCATGCTGACTGATACCCAGTGATCAGCGGTATGACAAGCACTAAGGAGTATGCAGGGAGGCAGAGAGGCTGGGAGTTTCCTCTGTGAGTGGCAGCTGCTAGAAAATTATCTTTCGGCAGCCGGCCGCTCTGTCTACCTGACTGGTTACATAATTTGTGACCAGATCAGATAATGCACAGCCTGGTGTGATTGCAGATGATGCCACCATGCCAGGCTAGTGGCTAATTAAATTTGGGGTGCATAAACTAACAAAAGAGTAGAATCTAGGGTAATTTGAGGCCAATGTGTTTGTTTTTTTAACCACAATAATGACATGTAATTATTGGTCCAGTTAAGCTAATTGAAAACTTCCAAATGCCTAATTAGTCTTTAGGAGAGTTGTCATCAAATGGGGTTGCAAAGAAAGACATTTTTTATGTTACAATAAAGATTTTCTCTACCTTTTCACCTGCTCAGGACTGTGCAAACAAAAACACCCACATTTACTAAGAAAAAGAAAGCCGAGTTTGGAATTGAATTGCCAAATTAATTTGCAATGAATAAGTCTTGGAGGGCCAAACTCGCACCTATTTGAATTTCTCCCCATTATATTTTGACATTTTTATTTATTGTAAACTCACATCATGTGATACCACAGTGAACACACACGCACACTCAAAAAGTGCCAGAACCACCCATTTGTAAAGTGAATTCTTTAGTGCTGTCCATTGATGGTATTGTGGTATGGTGGTGGTGGTGGCGGTGGTGCACGGTATTTTAAAATTTTAGATTGTGCATTGGTTTAGGACCGATGGTGTGAACTTGATGGCTAAGAGTTTGTTTGTCTTTGTGAGGCTTTGTTCAAGGAAATTTGGGAGTTGGTTTCGTTTAGGTCTTGGTGGTGTGCTGCGGCTTGATTGGCCTTGCCGTGACATAAAGAATGGTAGTTTTTCATGAATGGTTGATATTTTATCTGGGTGCTCTCTCTCCTTTATTTAATTTAATGCCAATTGATCCCTAAAGGGACATGACACAGCCTGTCCGGGCAGCTTATTCAGGGGAGTTGAACACTAATCATGAATGTTATTGCTGTAGTTGTCTGTTCTAGGTTGTCTGCTACCATATGAAGTTTAATTATATTAATGATTTATGATTTAGAATTACATTGGTTGAAGAAAATATACATTTGATCTAAATTAATCCTAACTCCTGTTGTCTGTGTATATATTTTTGATAACTATTTATAGTTGTGTTAATCTTAAAGGCAAACTGCAGATATAATCTCTTAGGGAGTATACAAATGTTTTCGGGGGTCACACTTTAGAACTGTAATTATATAAAAAAAAATCTTATTACTGTTATTATCAGAAAAAGAGAAGCCTGATAACAATGATGCTCCATGACCTTCCCACAAGTTGTATCCTTGGAAGCCCACCTCATTTTCATAGACATCTATGTAGTGTTTATGAAACCTGAAGAGCCTTTATATCTCCATGCTCTACAGGATATCATCCTTCCTAATAACAGTCACTAGGAAGTTGTAGTCTTTCCACTAACTCATGCAACTGGGATTGGTTGTTATGGGTCAGGCTTTAGAGAACTTTGCTGTAAACCCACGTTCTAAATATTACTTCATTTCCATCTTTTCATTTACTGTAGAAACCAGAGGCCTGGCTATGCTGAACATGGTACCCCAGAAGTAACAGACTGTGTGTGCAAGAGACCCTACTCTGCACCAGTCTTCACTGGATTTGTCTTTAGGTGCTAGGATATGGTCATTTGTTATGTTTTCTCTGTAGACACCACATCCATACATAGCCAAAAGAATAGGAAGTCTTCACCTGGCTGAGGCCTGGCCTATTTTACTCATGCAAGGCATCAACCATAAATGTTGTCTATCCAGGATGCCCTATTATTCCCAATATGACCCACATAGTAATGCCCCAGTTCTTGATCATTGTCAGGGTTTCTGCTCGTTCTCAAGGGTTCTACTCCTCCTCCCCGCCGCCACTGCCATGGCAGGCTTGTCGGCAGGATGCTTTAAGTAAAACTATTGAAAATGTACCTCCAAAAATGGCAACAGCCTCAGATGAGACACTTATTAAAGATACTAGAGCCTCCTCTAGTATCTTTAATAACTGTCTCCTCTGAGGTGGCAGCCATCTTGAGAAGGACATTTTCAATAGCCTGTGGGTGCCGGACAAACAACAGCAGTGGAGGCGTTGGATGGACAGCGGTGGCTGGGCAGTGGCATGACCAGCCTGGGCCTTCCCCTCTCTGTTAGAGAGGCTGGGCCCTAGGACAGCTCTACCCTCAGCACCCCGCCTGATGGTTTGCCTGGCGTTATTAGGCACAAAGTTGGATTTCTCTGGGAAAGGTCAGAAACATGTTGTGGCCCAGTTTCTCCTCTATGTACTGACTGGCCAGGGGGTGGTGCTTTATGGCACTGGAACACTTTGTCGTGTGTCTCCACTGAGCTGGTTAATCGTTAAGAGATAGACACACTGACAGTATCATTTTTTTTTAAACAGGGAATCAAAATTTAATGAACAATGAGATTTATGATGCAGTCAGAGAACGAAAAGTGACTACTACTGGTGCTACATGCAAAACAGGATTGCAGTTACTGTACTTTAAAGTATATGAGTTCACACGTGTTAATTGGTATTTGCGTTCTGTTTAATGGTGGCATGTGAAGTGCCACATTAACGCAAGCTACATCTATAACATATTTTCACATTTTGAAATCATGAGGATGAAATAATTAATAGAAGACCGTTGTTAAAAAGAAATTCAGCACAGGACCATACTGTATCTCAGATGCTAAATCATTAATGACAATTGAATCCACTGAGTAACTGAGTAAACAGAACACTGGATATATTTTTTAGACACAAATTTGAAAAATTCCTCCTTAGAGCTTTGCTTATTTTTTATATGATTAGATTTTAAAATTTCCTTCAGGGATTTATTTGAATTTACATGAAGAATAAAACTCATTAAGAGGAGAAAACATTATATGTGTCTGCATTGGGGCAATGATGTAGCAGGAGCAGGACATACACTGAGCTGATGAATGTGGCACCTCTCTTACTCTGTCCTGATGGAAAATTTAGATGAAGATCATGAAATTACGCACACACAAAGACATACTGTGTAGCCACAAATACATTGTTTTCAGGTTAGTTGGAGGATTAGGCTGATACAACGCTTACAGAATTGAAAATAAATGAATAAATAAGAAATGTGATATTCAGAATGAAAAGAATTGACAGATTTTATTTTTCTGCTGGTTTAATACATATGGTGGACACGTCTGAAGGAGCCAATTCTGGGGCTGGTGGCTCCCCAGTCGTTGTATCTCCGGTACTCCCCTGATCTCAGGTAGTACTGACGTCCCCGGTAGTTGGGCTCCTCATAGAACATCCAGTATCCGTCTTGTACATGGGCGGAGTGGATGTCATGGTAGTGGAACCTCTCATAGACATGGGGACAGTCTTCTGTGAACTCCATCATCTGACCTCGGAAGTCTTCTTTCTCATAGATCCTGACTCTGAATGATCCCTGGTGCTGGATAAAAATGTTCAACATATTAAATTAAAATAATTTTCCTAGAATTATAAAACACATTGTTGTGAACACTCTATTGTATTTACAGTATTCTATGGGTTGATTTTCCGGGGAGCAACAATTGGCTAATTGTACATATTTAGAATTACTTTGGTCAGGTAATATAACTTAGGAAAAATTTTTCATGTAAAGAAATCGTGAAAATATTTATAATTACCTGTGGGCTCAGACGACAGGACTTTATAGAGTCATTGTAACCCAGCCACTGCTGGAAGTCAGGGTACTCCCCTCTATGCAGGAAGTACTGGTGCCCCCTGTAGTTGGGGTGCTCATACAGGATCCAGTTTCCGCTCTCCACACGGATGGAGTTACAGCGTCTGAAGTATGAGGACATGTCTGGGCACTCAGAGTTACACTCATGGGAGCGGCCCTGGAAGTTCCTGTCCTCGTAGAAGATGATCTGTAGGAAGAAAAATATTGCTCTATTTTAATAATTTCCAAATCATTTTAGCAGCAGATAATTCAGGAAATTGTCCAGGTGTTTAGATGTTAATAAATATGTATTTATTCCTCTATATCATTTTTATTTTATGCTTAATAATTTAAGAAAAACACAGAGCAAATACAGTGCAATCATTTATGAATAAATCTTACTGTATCCGATACTCATATTACCCATTAGATGAGTGCGTGAAACACCCAATTATCTTTCTCCCGCTCTCATTAATTCAATCTCTCTTAAATTAATGATAACTTATATTTGTTAAAATACAGCAAATATTTGAATAAAAACATGTAAATTAGACTCACCTTTCCCATGTTGTAGATTCAAATGTGTCCAAACCCGCTGTGTACTGGGGACATGGGGACAGGAGGTTTATATACAACCTGAGCTGAATACGTTGTAAGGAAAGTGTTGAGCTGTTTTATCCCCTTTATGTAAAAGACGTTTGTGTGTCTGTGTGACTATTGTTCGTGTATGTTCCATGGTACATTCATTTTCCCCAAAGCATTGATCAGAAAACAATACATCAGTTTAAAGCAAAGTTGGTTTTGCAGCATATGTCAGGTCTCCATTGTTATGTTGTATGGACTAAGCGTCGGCATTATCAGTGGGAGTGAGTGACCATCACGTGACCATTTCTCACCATAGAGTTATGAGTATAGTCTGGAACTGAACATATCTGAACACATATTTTTTTTTTTTTAAAGAGCAAATGCAGGAGCACATCCTACTGTAAGTACTAAACACTGCTAATCAGAATCAATATAATAAACGCTGCAATACAACATATAGTGATAAGTGATTAAAAAAAAATTGGCGCTAAAACAGTGCTAGATAAAGTGTTATATTATTATAACACTTCACTATTATTACACTTAATCTAGCACTTTGTCACCAACCCCGAGCGGTGGCCGCTGCGCTTGTCCCTCCGCGCTCGCTGGGTGTCCTGGGCTGCTTCCCCCTCTGGTGGGCTCCGTGGCTCAGGGCGCGCTGTGTCCGGCGGTCTCCCGGCTTGTGGGCGCAACCATGGCGCCCAGAGTCCACGAGGGCACAGAGATCCGGTGACGCAATCAGCTCCCCCCGCCAATCAGGGGAAGGAATGAAATTCAAAAGGAGATGCCGGGCAAAGCCCGGAGCCTGAGTATCATCGCTACAGAGCCACCACCAGGCTCACGCTGCAGGACTGTAAGGAGTGTTCCCAGCCCTCTGAGTTCCAGTTTCTCCAGCGATCTACTGTCTCCCAGCATTGCAAGTGTGCTCCTGTTCCCCAGCGTTGCAAGTGTGCTCCCGTCTCCCAGCGTTGCAAGTGTGCTCCCGTCTCCCAGCATTGCAAGTGTTCTTCCGTCTTTCAGCACTGCAAGTGTGTTCCAGTCTCCCAGCATTGCAAGTGCGCTCCCAGTCTCCTAGCACAGCAAGTGTATTCCAGCTTCCCGGCATTGCAAGTGTGACTCCAGTTCTCACGAACATTCAGAGTTCTTCAGCATCGTTCTTGAATCATCATTCATTTCTTCATTCAGAGTTCATCAGCATCGTCCTCAAATCATCTTTCATTTCTTCATTCAGAGTTCTTCAGCATCATTCTCAAATCATCATTAATTTCTTCATTCAGAGTTCTTCAACATCGTTCTCAAAGCATCATTCATTTCTTCATGCAGAGTTCTTCAGCATCGTTCTCAAATCATCAGTCATTTCTTTATTCAGACTTCTTCAGCATCATTCTCAAATCATCACTCGTTTCTTCATTCAGAGTTCTTCAGCATCGTTCTCAAATCATCACTCATTTCTTAATTCAGAGTTCTCCAGCATATTTCTCAAATCATCATTCATTTCTTCATTCAGTGTTCTTCAGCATCATTCTCAAATCATCATTCATTTCTTCATTCAGAGTTCTTCAGCATCTTTCTCAAATCATCATTCATTTCTTCATTCAGTGTTCTTCAGCATCATTCTCAAATCATCATTCATTTCTTCATTCAGTGTTCTTCAGCATCATTCTCAAATCATAATTCATTTCTTCATTCAGAGTTCTTAAGCATCGTTCTCAGTTCATCATTCATTTTTTCATTCAGTGTTCTTTAGCATCGTTCTCAACTCATTATTCATTTCTTCATTCAAAGTTCTTCATCATTTCTTCATTCAAAGTTCTTCAACATTGTTCATTCGTTATCACCCATGCCCTTCCGTACTTTCTGGAATTGCTCTCAAGCCTCTGTTATTAATAAAGCTGCATGAAGAAAACCTACATCCATCCATCTTTATTGCGACCGAGCTACAGTTCCTCTTCCCGACCATCGAAAGAAACCCAGAGTACCCAACTCTCTCACCCTTTAATACTTAAACCACTCACTAGTGTGATGCCTTGAGGGTGGTTGACTTGTGCTGGCCTGGTGTGCCCATGCTATGGACTTTAACCTTATGAATGTTAGAGACCCACCCAGGGCTGGCTCGAGGCACATTCCTTAGAAGCGGCAATGCAGGGCGCCGGACTCCTAAGGGCAGCCGTCAGCCAATCAGATTTCCAATCAGGCACCGGTTCATCACCCAATCAGAGCTCATAGCCGACAGTGGGGGCTCCTGATAGGCTGCTGGACAAAAGCATTGATTGGCTCACAAACTGGTGCCATATTTGAGATACCCACCACCGGAGTCTGGAGACCAGACTGAGGGGCATGAGAGGCACGCACTGCATTCTCCTCCCCTCGGATACAGTGGCAGAAGAGCCCAGTCAGTGACAGCAGATCCCAGTCAGTGGCAGTAGCAGATCCCTATCAGCGATGGCGATGAGCAGCACTACTGGGGGCATATGTGTATCTAGCTCTTCTGGGGAAATATGTGAATCTGGCTCTACTGGGGGCATAGGTTTATCTGGCACTACTGGGAGAATATGTGTATCTGGCACTACTGGTGGCATATGTGTATCTGGCTCTACTTGGGAATATGTGTATCTGGCTCTACTGGGGGCATATGTGTATTTGGCACTACTGGGAGCATTTGTGTATCTTGCACTACTCAGGGGATATGTGTATCTGACACTACTGGGGGCATATGTGTATCTGGCACTATTGGGGACATATGTGTATCTGACTCTACTGGGGTCAAATGTGTATCTGGCTCTACTGGGGACATATGTGTATCTGGCTTTACTGGGTGCATATGTGTATCTGGCACTACTGAGGGTATATGTGTATCTGGCTTTACTGGGGCATATGTGTATGTGGCTCTACTGGTGGCATATTTGTATCTGGCACTACTGGGGGTATATGTGGACCTTGCACTACTGGGGGCATATGTGTATCTGACTTTACTGGGGGCATATGTGTATCTGGCACTATTAGGGGCTTTTTATATATCTGTCTACTAAGGGCATATGTGTATCTGGCACTACTGGGGCATATGTGTAATTGGCACTGATGGGAACATATGTGTATCTGGCACCAATGGGGGCATATTTGTATCTGGCACTGAAAAAGCTGCATCGTCCTCAAATCATCTTTCATTTCTTCATTCAGAGTTCTTCAGCATCATTCTCAAATCATCATTAATTTCTTCATTCAGAGTTCTTCAACATCGTTCTCAAATCATCACTCGTTTCTTCATTCAGAGTTCTTCAGCATCGTTCTCAAATCATCACTCATTTCTTAATTCAGAGTTCTCCAGCATATTTCTCAAATCATCATTCATTTCTTCATTCAGTGTTCTTCAGCATCATTCTCAAATCATCATTCATTTCTTCATTCAGAGTTCTTCAGCATCTTTCTCAAATCATCATTCATTTCTTCATTCAGTGTTCTTCAGCATCATTCTCAAATCATCATTCATTTCTTCATTCAGTGTTCTTCAGCATCATTCTCAAATCATAATTCATTTCTTCATTCAGAGTTCTTAAGCATCGTTCTCAGTTCATCATTCATTTTTTCATTCAGTGTTCTTTAGCATCGTTCTCAACTCATTATTCATTTCTTCATTCAAAGTTCTTCATCATTTCTTCATTCAAAGTTCTTCAACATTGTTCATTCGTTATCACCCATGCCCTTCCGTACTTTCTGGAATTGCTCTCAAGCCTCTGTTATTAATAAAGCTGCATGAAGAAAACCTACATCCATCCATCTTTATTGCGACCGAGCTACAGTTCCTCTTCCCGACCATCGAAAGAAACCCAGAGTACCCAACTCTCTCACCCTTTAATACTTAAACCACTCACTAGTGTGATGCCTTGAGGGTGGTTGACTTGTGCTGGCCTGGTGTGCCCATGCTATGGACTTTAACCTTATGAATGTTAGAGACCCACCCAGGGCTGGCTCGAGGCACATTCCTTAGAAGCGGCAATGCAGGGCGCCGGACTCCTAAGGGCAGCCGTCAGCCAATCAGATTTCCAATCAGGCACCGGTTCATCACCCAATCAGAGCTCATAGCCGACAGTGGGGGCTCCTGATAGGCTGCTGGACAAAAGCATTGATTGGCTCACAAACTGGTGCCATATTTGAGATACCCACCACCGGAGTCTGGAGACCAGACTGAGGGGCATGAGAGGCACGCACTGCATTCTCCTCCCCTCGGATACAGTGGCAGAAGAGCCCAGTCAGTGACAGCAGATCCCAGTCAGTGGCAGTAGCAGATCCCTATCAGCGATGGCGATGAGCAGCACTACTGGGGGCATATGTGTATCTAGCTCTTCTGGGGAAATATGTGAATCTGGCTCTACTGGGGGCATAGGTTTATCTGGCACTACTGGGAGAATATGTGTATCTGGCACTACTGGTGGCATATGTGTATCTGGCTCTACTTGGGAATATGTGTATCTGGCTCTACTGGGGGCATATGTGTATTTGGCACTACTGGGAGCATTTGTGTATCTTGCACTACTCAGGGGATATGTGTATCTGACACTACTGGGGGCATATGTGTATCTGGCACTATTGGGGACATATGTGTATCTGACTCTACTGGGGTCAAATGTGTATCTGGCTCTACTGGGGACATATGTGTATCTGGCTTTACTGGGTGCATATGTGTATCTGGCACTACTGAGGGTATATGTGTATCTGGCTTTACTGGGGCATATGTGTATGTGGCTCTACTGGTGGCATATTTGTATCTGGCACTACTGGGGGTATATGTGGACCTTGCACTACTGGGGGCATATGTGTATCTGACTTTACTGGGGGCATATGTGTATCTGGCACTATTAGGGGCTTTTTATATATCTGTCTACTAAGGGCATATGTGTATCTGGCACTACTGGGGCATATGTGTAATTGGCACTGATGGGAACATATGTGTATCTGGCACCAATGGGGGCATATTTGTATCTGGCACTGAAAAAGCTGCAAGCTGAATGCAGCGAAACGTGTTAGGTGCTGTGATTACCAAGTCAGGAACACTGGAGCTAAATAACCGGACCATCTCCTGCAGCAACAACAAGAGGACACCAGCACAAGCCTAAAATGGAGCAATATATACACCGTGATGCATGAGGAGCCTACCCTAAAAGGACTATTGGAGCCAACATTCCTCTAACGTTGAACTGCTACCATCTCCTACTGGACTCTCATTTGCACGTGGGACATTGCTTTTTAGATCAGCGCAATTGACACAGGGGTTACAACAGGAACAGACTACTCCAGTATTAACATCTTCCAGTTCTAGACATTTATGAAGGGTAATTTTGTTACAACCCAGTGTATGAATTCATACTTTTTTAATATATATACAGTATGTGACATGTATGTCTTTTTTATATTATTTTTCATTATATTGCTCAATTAGAGAATCTCTATTTGCTCTTTGACATTGTTCATTTTAATATCATATTACAGCGCAGCCTCCATTTTATTGTTGTTTTTATCTCCTCTGAACCTTTTCTAGTTCCAGGATATCTTTTTTGTAGTATGGTGCCCAAAATGATGTACAGTATTCAAGATGTGGCCTCACTAGTGATTTATATAATGGGAGTATAACACTCTCATCCATTGCATCAATTCTTCGCTTTATACATGCTAATACCTTGTTTGCCTTCTTTGCAATCCTACTTTGGGTACTGCTACTAAGTTTGCGGTCTATGGGAGCACCCAGGTTCTTTTCCAGCACAGAAACCCCTTACATTACCCCATTTAGTATGTAGGTGGCATTTGTGTTCTTGCCCCCACAGTGCATTACCTTACACTTGTCTGTATTGAACCTCATTCCCCATTTTGCTACCCATGCTTCCAGTTTATATAAGAAAATGTTGAACAATAGTGGTCCAAGTACAGACCCCTGTGGCACACCACTTAGTACTTCAGTCCAATTTGAAAAAGATCCATTAACAACAACTCGCTGCTCCTTATTGTCTAACCAATTTCTAACCCAAGTTCATATTGTGCTCCCTAGCCCCAGTTCCTGTAACTTATAGATAAGTCTCATGTGCGGTACTGTGTCGAAAGCTTTAGCACAGTCTAAAAAGATTACATCCACCTCCTTACCCTGATCTAGTTTTGCGCTGTTTCATAAAAGCCTAGTAAGTTTGTTTGACATGATCTATCCTTCACAAATCCATGTTGGCTTCCATTAATAACTTTATTGGCTTCAAGAAACTTCTGTATACTATCCCTTATAATACCTTCCAGTACTTTCCCCACTACAGATGTAAGACTAACTGGTCTATAGTTACCCGGTTCAGATTTACTTCCCTTTTTGAATATCGGGACTACTTCTGCTATACAACAGTCTTTGGGAACCATGCCTGATGTAAAGTAGTCTTTGAAGATCAAAAATAGCGGTCATGCTAGTTAAGAGTGTAGCTCCCTTAGAACCCTTGGGTGAATTCTGCCGGGACCAGGTGACTTATTAATCTCAATTTGTTTTAATCGGTCATAGACTACTTCCTCACTTATATAAGTACTTAGCAGTGGGGCATTATCGTTGCTGAGATTGTGTGTTAATCCCTGCATCTGGTCCTCTTTTGTGAATACAGATGAGCAAACTCATTTAATTTTTCGTTATGTCATTATCGTGTTTGATTAAGACTCCCAGCTTGTCCTTTAAACGGCCTATGCTCTCCTTCTTCAATCTTTTGCTGTTGATGTATTTGAAAAAAAAATTGAGGTTTGATTTGCTTTCCTTAGCTTTTTTGTTTCTACTTTAGCCGCTATTATTCCTTTTTTGCATATTTTGTTGCAATCTTTATAGTGCTGGAATGACTCCGCCCTCCCATTTGCTTTATACTTTTTGAATGCTCTCCTCTTTTTGGCCATTAATTCTTTAATATTTTTGTTGAACCACATTGGCTTGGAATTATTACTCCTTTGTTTGCTGCCCATGTGAATAAATTTATGAGTGTAATTATCGAGCAGAGCTTTAAAACATCCCATTTCTCCGTAGTATTTTTCCTTGAAACAAAATTTGCCATTCAATGTCCCTTAGAGCTTCCCTCATCAAAGTTGGCTTTGCTAAAGTTTAGAGTCCTAGTTGAGCCTATATAGGACTGCTTATGGAAACGGATATTGAATGTGACCATATTGTGGTCGTTGTTTCCCATGGGCTCCCCTACTGTAATATTTGATATCAAATCCCCATTGTTAGTCAATACCAGGTCTAAAATTGCATTGTACCTAGTTTGTTTGATGATTAGTTGAAGTAAGTAGTTATCATTTAGTGTATTTAAAAACCTATTACCCTAGTATTTTCACGAGTCATTTGTCCAATTAATCTCCGGCTAGTTAAAATCTCCCATCACTACAACGTCTCCTAATCCTGCCGCTTTTTCTATTTGCTTCAGTAACAATTCCTCATCAGGCACATTAATGCCAGGCAGCTTGTAGCAAATCCCTATAAGTATCTTCTTAGTTCCCTTTTACCCACATGCAATTTCTACCCATAAAGTCTCAACAGTGTTTACAGTCCCCTCGTGAATATCTTCCCTTATATCAGGTTTTAAAATCGGCTTTAAGTAAAGACATATCCCTCCATCCCATTTATTTAATCTGTCCCTCCTGAACAGCGTGTAACCCTCCAGATTTACTGTCCAATTGTGAGATTCATCCTACCAAGTTTCAGTAATGCCTATAATATCATACTGTTTGCTTGCTGCAAGGACTTCTAGTTCACCCTTATTCCCTGTAAGGCTTCTAGCGTTTACATACATACAAATAAGATAAGTATTCCCCCTTGTGCTAGTGACATCATTTTCTATATGCAGTAATGATGACCCGTAGTCGTCATAAGTTAGAGTTTTGGCAATACCCTTGGTAATTTCTTCATCGGTACCCTTGTTAATAACCCTGCCCGCTGCTCATTCCCTGTCCACTTCTCCACCCCTATTCAGTTCACTATCTCCATCCTTACTATTCTCACTGCATGACCCATAGGGGGACATTTACTAAGCAGTGATAAGAGTGGAGAAGTGAGCCAGTGGAGAAGTTGCCCATCAGCACTGAAGTAACATCTATAATTTGCATACTATAAAATGATAGAGAGCTGCTGATTGGTTGATGGGGCCACTTCTCCACTGGCACACTTCTCTGCTCTTATCACTGCTTAGTAACTGTCCCCCATAGTTTCTAGCTAACCCCTCCCCCCAGGCACCTAGTTTAAAATCTCCTCCAACCTTCTAACCATCCTGACCCCCAGCACTGCTGCCCCCTACTCATTAAGGTGCAATCCACCATGACAGAAAAGATGGCACCTGACTGAGAAGTCCACCCAGTGTTCCAGGGACACAACCCCTTCTTTCCTACACCAGTCTCTAAGCCACACATTTACCTCCCTAATCTCCCTTTGTTTCCCTGGGCTAGCGCGTTTCACAGGTAATATTTCAGAGAATATTACCCGAGATGTCCTTGCCTTCAGTTTCTGGCCCAAGTCCCTTTAAACTTTCTTAAGGACATCCCACTTTGGTGTTGGGGCCAACGTGCACCAAGAGTGGCAGGTCATTCCCAGACCCTTCCAACAATCTTTCCACCCAGTATACGATGTGCCATACCCGAGCCCCCGGGGATAACAGAATGAATGGCGATCAAAGTCCCGGTAGCAGATTTCCCTATCTGTTTTCCTGATAATAGAATCCCCTACCACCACAATCTGACTAGGTATCTCACTATCTTTCATCCCATCAGTGCTGGAGGGACCACTCCTCCGGTTGCTGGAGGGAACAATCTCCTCCTGCTCCGTCATTTCTTCACTACCACCCACCGAATCTTCGTCCAATCGGGTGATTTTTTGGGGGTTAGGTAGTTCAAAGATGTCGTGCCTCCCCCGCTATTTCTTCCTTCTTACTGTGACCCAGCTCGCTACCTATTCGTCCTCATCTACCGGTGTCCCCCTCTACAACTCCTCCACCATTCTATCTAAGCTTTGCTCGAGATTGTGAGTATCCCTTAGCCGTGTAACGGTTTGCTCTAGATCAGTTACCTGGGCTTCCAGGGCAACTGTTTGCATACACCTCATGCAGATGTAATCACACTGAGCTGGTTGCTCCAGGTACGCATACATCTTGCACGACATGCACTGAGTGAGATTCTCAATCACAGACCCACCCATTTTATTGACACTAACTGCCTATTACCTTCTGAAGAACAATACAAGCAATACAAACTATGTAATATAATATTGTACTATTGCCTAACTATAAAGAGAAACAATATTAACAGCAGAACAGAAATTGATACATAACAGAAATAGCTAGTTCAATCAAGGACAAGGGGATAGAGAAAAGAAGAAAAACAATCAATTTATACAACACAATAAAGTTGGAAGGCTAATACTTATTCTATCTGTGGGGGCCCTCTCCTGCAGCACCGCTTCACTTTCTCCCTCTCCTCTCTCCAACGTATTCTTCACTTGCAGTTGCTCCTGCTCACTGCACCTCCGACCTGCTCGCTGATGTGCACCCGGCTTCCGGCACCTTAGGTGTCCTCACCTGTGCCTTCACCAGCTCACACTTCACAGTCAGTTACCCGTCCTGCACCTTGCCCCTTGCTCTCCTCCTCCTCTTGGCATTTGGTCCGATTCACACACGCTCCTGCTCCGTCCCACAACTTTGCTGCACCGTGATCCCCAGTTCCCGGCACCTGCGCTTGCACCTGGCTTCCTTCTCGCTCCGACCAGCCCTTGCAGCCGGCTCCCTTCCCACTCCAACCAGCGAGTGTGTGCACGCGTGCCCCCCGTCACTTCCTCTTCCAGTCCACCATGCATCTCTGTCCAGCAGCATGTCTCAGCAGCGTGTCTCAGCCTCAAGGTGTATTGTAGTGATAACGTCATATCACTGGAACAGTTTTTGGTTTGGTGGACTGCTTTGATAATGGCTGGACAGATGTTCAAGATGAGCAGTGTTCTGGCTGGCCAAGCACGTTATCAAAGGCACTGCACCAAACCCAAACATGTTTCCATGACATGACATTATGACCATACACCTCGAAAGGTTGGCGATGAATTGAAGCTGCTGATGTGCCCTGTAGATGCAGAAATCTGATCACACTACGCATCTCAATGATTGACCATGCTTCTGCCAGCCTCGCCATCTTACAACTGACAATTTGACTTGTTACTTATTGAACCACCCTTCTATCTAAATGGATCAATAAACAAAGATTATATTGTGAACACATGGAAAGGGCACGACCACACAACATGGGGGGGGGAGGGTGTGCCATGACTCTTAGGGCATTGGCTCATGGCACTACCCTACTGGTCAATCAGTGGACCCGGGGCTGCTTGGCAAGTATTCCTGTGGCTGGAGCAGCCCATTGGCCCATCAGCTTTTCTGGAATTTACCAGAAAAGCCAATGACCTGTCTGCCCCTTTCTTAAGCACATTGCTAAAGAACCTTGGAGGCATCATATAAATAATCATTCAAATAATATGACTGATAAAACTAGTTTCAAAGAATTTCCCAACTGTGAGTCCAGAGTGCAAATGCCATTATGAAACATCATAGGCCTATTTTTGGTCAAAAATCACAGTATTTATACAAGATTTTTGAGATGGAGAATTTGCAGTAAGAAGGGGGCCATCTGTAATTAGCGAGGGCCTGATGTCCAAATTTCTATCCACAAAGGACTTGTTATTTACACATCTTTGAAGCTGTTGGTTTCTGTTTGTAGCTGTTGGTCTACATTGTCAGTAGGATCAGTTTTGCACCTTACGGTTGCCCTCACCATGGCAAAGGGCATTTTCTAATAGCATTTTATCCATCTGATTATATTGTTTATATACACAATATTTCACAAGTAAAAAGATAGCCACGACTTCATCTCACTGTCATTACGGATAGAAAATATAAATATAAACTGACCTTGGTAGTTTAAGTAGGATTAACATTCAAGGGAATTTTATTTAATGTTTCCCCAATTAAACATTCAAGCTGAGCATTTTCTTGAGGGTTTTTCGAAAATCCACAAGAACGGTGAATGTCCCCTAATCTTCCCAATTCTGGTGGCACAGTCCCACTTTTTATGCACTGTCCCACTTACAAGATGCAGTATCCTGCAGAGGTGAATGGTTCCGGGGGCAAATGCAGGAATTCTGGAGGAGGGTTTCCAAATGTTTGATTTTTGAGAGATTGTCACCAACCCATGAAGGATGTATAATAGCATGTAACAAGCTATTGTCTGGCCCAAACAAAGCACAGCGTATGTAATACCGTACGTCAGACATATGCAGGCCCAATGATCACTGTAAGCCACTTATCAGATTCTCTCTGTGGTGCGATGACTGAGCACTCCCATCCACAGATGCACACACAGCAGACTTGGTATGAAATTTTGCTGCCACTGGGCATGTGCCATTCCACCCTTTATGGTGCATGTAGTGGCTGCTGGCCATTCTACAAGGGCAGGTGGTTTCCGGGCAACTGGGAATCCCCACTGCATTTGCCTGTTACTACAAGTGGGACAGGGGGGACTGGCACTTTGAAACTGCTGCTCTGCTATGCATGAGCATCTAAACTGTGCCTAGAGAGACTGGGAGCCATCCAGGTCATACTGGAAATACCCCCATGGTGACACGGAGAAGGGGCGTGATGCCCAGACAGACCCCCATGACACACTTCTTTATGCAGAATCACATAAGGCACATTTTCATGAATGGACATTTACTGTATGTGCACACAGCACCCCACAATTTGAAAATCACTTTTAACGAATACACATGTTATGTGTGATAGTGTTCAGATATTTATGTGTATTTTCATCTAACGCTGTGCATATAAAAGCAGCTCATTTAGAAAATAAAAATGTAGAAAAAATTTCCTAGGTCTATGTATGTTTAAACGAGCGCTGAAAAAACTTTAATTGGTTAGGACAAACAAACATATAAGAAAGAGGTATAATGTTTAAGCTCTTTCGTGATTTTTGTTTGTTATGGGATTCAGTAGCAAAACACAGAGGCGTTGGTTGTATAGTGCTGTCCCTATCTTACCCTATCAGTAGCGTCCCTTCTCCGTCCGGTGTGAGCGTTGAATTGAGCGGCGGTTAGCGAGCCGTGGCGCTGGATGATGACGTCACCGGTTACTCAGAGTTTGCAGAGGGAGTCCTGGTGTTTGGGAAGACGGTCTTTACTTTTCTCTGTAGTCTACCAACGCGTTTCGCACCACTGCGGGTGCTTTATCGAGGATATTGTTCCAATGAGCAGTGTTAGCCAATCACACTCTATCATTGCCATTTATAAATTCAAGTACAAATACTCTTGAAATTTTACTTTTCTAGATTACTACAAGAACACCTATTCGTTTCGAATTGGGGCAGCCAAATCCACTGCTGCTTCCGTTTTTTTCGCCATCAAAGATTCAAGGTCTGTGTTAGTGGAAGTCTGCGGCTTCTCATTGTGACGTGCAACCAAGTAAATTGATTGCTTCCATTTATTCTGCATGGTACCGGGATATATAGTCTGCATGGTACAGGGATGTATTCAATAAGAGTTGGATCCATTCCGACATGCATTTATCGAAATGGTTCCGACAACCCCTATTCAAAGAATGGTCAAATCCAACTGTCAGATTTGGCCGGTGTCTGTGCGGCTGTCAGCAGCTCCCCGTGTGTGAGATCACAGGTTGCTGCTGGAGGGAGCCACATATCACGCCCAGTGCCGCGCTGCAGCGAGAGAGGTACATGGCCAGAGGTGGCTGGCAAAGTACCTCTCATCCCCACTCCCCCTAGCCACCGCAACGCTCCCCGTAACCGCCACACTACTCCCCGTAGCCACCACAACACTCCCCATAGGCCGCCGCACCGCTCCCCGTCTCCTCCCCTCAGTCTGACTTTTTTAAAAGTCAGATTGAGTTTGTCGGAAACGGGGTCAAATCCTGTCGGATCTGGCCTTGTTTCTGACAAAAGCACGTGGGTCCGCGGCTATTCCGCCGATCCACGTGTTTTCCGATGAGTCAGGAATTCCCGACTTGTCAGAAAAAACAGCCTCTAATGAATAGGTCGGAACCCCTTCCGACCTATTTCTGTCAGAAGCTGCCGTCTTTCCAACAAGACGGCAGCTTCCTACACTTATTGAATACCCCCCATAGACTACTTGCTGCTATTTTAAGGGGAATTTATTTTTATTACATTGTTTATTTTCTTACAAATGATATTACATAGAAATGAACCTACTAGTTCTTAGTTTTCACCTTCGGTCTGGTTGCCATGCTTGTGTTTGTCACTAACATCATGTTTGTGGGGTTTTGTCATGTGTGTGTGCTGGTGTGTGTGTTTTTGGTTATGATTACAGGTTTCTTATAGTACAATATTTTTTAATTTTACAAGACTGTTTTAGGCCCATTTCCAAGACTGCTCTTTTACAATTCTCAGCCAATTTGGCTTATTGGCTCCCCTTCTGTTTATTGGGAAGCAATATCCCCTGCAGCTCATAATTCTAGGTACTTTGACAAAGTTCATTGGCTAAGTCTTATGGGCATGTTGTGGGATGAGTTGTAGGGGCATCCATTGGAAGCTGTGTAGGGGTTAAAGCATACTTACCTACATTTGATTTCTCCTCTCCAAGAGAAGCCCGGAGCGGAGACGCTGCACGTGTCTTCGGGGGGCGGGGCCGGACTGTGACATCACTAAGCCCCGCCCCCGCATCGGGAAATGCCGCGATTCGCGGGTCCGCGGGAAGGGGGCGGGGCTAAAATGACGCGATTTGCGTCATTTTAACCCCTTCTCCACCCGACTGACCCGCGAATGCGGGAGGTAATCACTCCATCCTGCTCGCATCACTAGGGTGCGAGCAGGATGCGGGAGACCTGCCCACTCTTCCGGGGGTGCGGGGGGCTACCCCAAAAAACAGGAGCCTCCCGCAGCTTCCGGGAGAGTAGATAAGTATGGGTTAAAGTGATGGTGATACATCTTGGAAGCAATGACTTTCTGTATGTCAGCGGACCTGCTTGGCTCTTAGATGGGCCTACTGGTGCTACATGCAAAAACAGGATTGCTAATGTAAAGAGTTACTGCCCTTTATAAAGTCTCAGTCCACACGTGTTACTTGGTAATTGCGCTATCTGTGTAAATGGTGGCATGTGAGGTGTCACAGTAACACAAGCGACATCTATAACATTATTTTCACATCTGTAATGTTTCATATAAATTTAAATCATGTCCATGAAATAAATAATAGAAAAGAAACTCAGCACCGGACCATGGGCGGGGTGTAATGTCACCCAAGCTCGGTGGCCATGCGGGATGCCAGCCGAACTCAGATGTTTTTTAAAGGGGTAATCACTTTCAAGGCAAAACCATGTATCTTAAGTGATTGTCCCTTTAAAGAAAGGTCCAAGTTTGGCCGGCATCCCCCATGGTCGCCATTACAATATTTAAAAATCCTAAATTGGTGACAGGGCCAGTTCTGGACCTTGTGGATCTCAGGGTGAAAGTTTCCTTTGGATGCCTCCATGTTTAAAATAGGGGCCGTGCCCGGCGAATAGTACCAATTCAAATGATAACACAGTATTGTCTTTTATCCACATTACACCACACAGTAGTACCCCTTATTCACTTTACACCACACAGAAGAGCCCCTTATATATGTTACACCACTCAGTAGTACCCTTATACATTTTACACCATTTACACCACACAGTAGAGCCCCTTATACACTTCCCACCACACAGTAGTACCCTATTACATGTTACACCACACAGTAGTACCCTATTACATGTTACACCACACAGTAGAGCCCCTTATACACTTCCCACCACACAGTAGTACCCTATTACATGTTACACCACACAGTAGAGCCCCTTATACACTTCCCACCACACAGTAGTACCCTATTACATGTTACACCACACAGTAGTAAAGAGAAGAAAAAAAAAAAAAAGAAAGACTCTGTGTTGGGGCACGCTTAGAAATTTAAAATAAGTTTATTAAAACTTAACATTTAATTAATAACGAATAAAAGTAATGAGGAGTTTGATACAAAAAAATTGTTCAAGAACACAAAGTAAACATATATATTGACAGAAATCAGGATAAGCCTGATTCAAAATTATGGGCACCTGTAGTGAAAAATATACTGAAAAACATAAAAAATTACAAAAAATTAATATTATTAAGGTGCCTGAGTTAATCAAAATTCAAAATTGGAGTAGAGGTAAATGATATGTACATATAATCACCGCAGTGATAATTGTAGGTAAGCACCTAGTCTAAAACCTCATGAGAATAGATGAGAGGCACAAAGGTTCATAATTGAAATGTCAAATGACTGAGGGTAATCACCTGGTAGAGATTCTGTTTGCTAAAAGGCTAGATCCTTATAGATAACAAAGCATTTAAGATAAAAGTATGATTATTAAAGATACAAAAGAGCATTGATAAATAAGCCTAAAGGCAAAGCCAATTGTAGATAAATAGAAGGTTTGCGGGAAAGTTGGATAAGGAATAGGTAAGTTTCAGAAGTTGCTCTAACACTTCTGCTGTTTGTGATCAGAGGTCACAATCTTACTGCACCTGATATTCCCAAGAGGTCACCCTACTAGGTACTGATCAGGCTTATCAGCGCTTAGCTTCCAAGGTCGGATGAGATTGGGCGTTGCTGCTGAAATATGGCAGTAATAAACACTAGGACACAAATGAGAGAGTGTAATGAGTAGTGAGCAACAAGGTACTTCTGCTGTCCAGTTTCTAGCGCAGATTCTTTGTTGCTGTGAGCATTGCAGAGAGTGGTCTCGCATCTGGATGAGAGGGTACTAAAAATAGAAGTGAGATATGCTCAGAATAGGGAGGAAACCCTGCCTTCTGCTGTCCACTGTCTTATATAGATATATAGCGGACAGTGGATGAGAGAGGTGGGTTAGGCTTACCTATTGAAAAAAAGGGTGGTGGGAAAATTAGAAGAAGGAGAAGAAATGGTAATGTGGTGAGATCACAAATTAACAAAAAAAGGAAAGTAAACACAGGCTGCATGGTAAAGGCTTACCAAAATGGGTATAAGACCCTGTTTATGCAGAAAGGATTCTGCAAAAAAGTATTACAAAGTGATCTGAGCTAGAAAGAGTTCAGCATCACCAGTGCCGTTTCTAGCGGCGGGCGAGCCGTGCAACCGCACGGGGCGCCCGCCGCGGCACTTTAAGTGTTATTTCCCCTCTCCTCCCTCTCCCCGAGCGCTCCTGCTTGAGGGGGCGGAGTTTCGCAAAATGACGCGTTTGCGTCGTGACGTCATGACGCAAACGCGTCATTCCACGAAGCCCCGCCACCTCGAGCAGGAGCGCTCGGGGAGAGGGAGGAGAGAAGCCTGGAAGGAGGCGGCGGCGGCCGGCGCGAGGGACGTCCGGCGGCGGGATCCGAAGAGCGGAATATGTAAGTATATCTCTCTCTCTCCCCCTTCCTTCCCCCCCACCACTTGACACCTGCCTGCCACACTGGGGATACCTGCCTGCCACACTGGGGATACCTGCCTGCCACACTGGGGATACCTGCCTGCTGCACTGTGTAAAATGGGGACACCTGCCTGCCACGCTGTGTAAAATGGGGGCCTGCCACGCTGTGTAAAATGGGGGCCTGCCTGCCGCACTGTGTGTGTAAAATGGGGACACCTGCCTGCCCAGTGCCGTTTCTAGCGGCGGGCGAGCCGTGCAACCGCACGGGGCGCCCGCCGCGGCACTTTAAGTGTTATTTCCCCTCTCCTCCCTCTCCCCGAGCGCTCCTGCTCGAGGGGGCGGAGTTTCGCGAAATGACGCGTTTGCGTCGTGACGTCATGACGCAAACGCGTCATTCCACGAAGCCCCGCCCCCTCGAGCAGGAGCGCTCGGGGAGAGGGAGGAGAGAAGCCTGGAAGGAGGCGGCGGCGGCCGGCGCGAGGGACGTCCGGCGGCGGGATCCGAAGAGCGGAACATGTAAGTATATATCTCTCTCTCCCCCTTCCTTCCCCCCCACCACTTGACACCTGCCTGCCACACTGGGGATACCTGCCTGCCACACTGGGGATACCTGCCTGCCACACTGGGGATACCTGCCTGCTGCACTGTGTAAAATGGGGACACCTGCCTGCCACGCTGTGTAAAATGGGGGCCTGCCACGCTGTGTAAAATGGGGGCCTGCCTGCCGCACTGTGTGTGTAAAATGGGGACACCTGCCTGCCGCACTGTGTAAAATGGGGACACCTGCCTGCCGCACTGTGTAAAATGGGCGCCTGCCTGCCGCACTGTGTAAAATGGGGACACCTGCCTCACTGTGTAAAATGGGGACACCTGCCTCACTGTGTAAAATGGGGACACCTGCCTCACTGTGTAAAATGGGGACACCTGCCTCACTGTGTAAAATGGGGACACCTGCCTCACTGTGTAAAATGGGGACACCTGTCTGCCTCACTGTGTAAAATGGGGACACCTGTCTGCCTCACTGTGTAAAATGGGGACACCTGCCTGCCGCACTGTGTAAAATGGGGACACCTGCCTGCCGCACTGTGTAAAATGGGGACACCTGCCTGCCGCACTGTGTAAAATGGGGATACCTGCCTGCGTACTGTGTAAAATGGGGATATCTGCCTGCCACACTTTGTAAAATGGGGATACCTGCCTGCCGCACTGTGTAAAATGGGGATACCTGCCTGCGTACTGTGTAAAATGGGGATATCTGCCTGCCACACTTTGTAAAATGGGGATACCTGCCTGCCGCGCTGTGTAAAATGGGGATATCTGCCTGCCGCACTGTGTAAAATGGGGATACCTGCCTGCGTACTGTGTAAAATGGGGATATCTGCCTGCTGCGCTCTGTAAAATGGGGACACCTGCCTGCCGCACTGTGTAAAATGGAGACACTTGGCTGCTGTAATGTGTAAAATGGGGACTTTTTTTTTTTTTTTCCCCTGTGGTGGGCGTGATGATATCAGATGAGGCCACGCCTTGTCGGGAGCGCGCGCGCCTAAGGCGCGCGCATACTTTTTCTTTTTATAGCTATATGGGGGGGACGCAATTTTTTTTATAGCAATGGGGGGGGGGGGGCGCATTTTTAAATCTCGCACTGGGAGCCAAATTGTCTAGAAACGGCCCTGTGCCTGCCGCACTGTGTAAAATGGGGACACCTGCCTGCCGCACTGTGTAAAATGGGCGCCTGCCTGCCGCACTGTGTAAAATGGGGACACCTGCCTCACTGTGTAAAATGGGGACACCTGCCTCACTGTGTAAAATGGGGACACCTGCCTCACTGTGTAAAATGGGGACACCTGCCTCACTGTGTAAAATGGGGACACCTGCCTCACTGTGTAAAATGGGGACACCTGTCTGCCTCACTGTGTAAAATGGGGACACCTGTCTGCCTCACTGTGTAAAATGGGGACACCTGCCTGCCGCACTGTGTAAAATGGGGACACCTGCCTGCCGCACTGTGTAAAATGGGGACACCTGCCTGCCGCACTGTGTAAAATGGGGATACCTGCCTGCGTACTGTGTAAAATGGGGATATCTGCCTGCCACACTTTGTAAAATGGGGATACCTTCCTGCCGCACTGTGTAAAATGGGGATACCTGCCTGCGTACTGTGTAAAATGGGGATATCTGCCTGCCACACTTTGTAAAATGGGGATACCTGCCTGCCGCGCTGTGTAAAATGGGCATATCTGCCTGCCGCACTGTGTAAAATGGGGATACCTGCCTGCGTACTGTGTAAAATGGGGATATCTGCCTGCTGCGCTCTGTAAAATGGGGACACCTGCCTGCCGCACTGTGTAAAATGGAGACACTTGGCTGCTGTAATGTGTAAAATGGGGACTTTTTTTTTTTTTTTTCCCTGTGGTGGGCGTGATGATATCAGATGAGGCCACGCCTTGTCGGGAGCGCGCGCGCCTCCGGCGCGCGCATACTTTTTCTTTTTATAGCTATATGGGGGGGACGCAATTTTTTTTATAGCAATGGGGGGGGGGGGCACATTTTTAAATCTCGCACTGGGAGCCAAATTGTCTAGAAACGGCCCTGAGCATCACTGAGCACAGACGGACCGTTTCACCAGGGTGGCTTGTTCACTGTGAACAAGCCACTCTTTCTAGCTCAGATCACTTTTGGGACTCCCTGGTATTGTATGTGCCCATTTGGACTCCAGTTATTTAACTGATACTGATATATAATCAATATTGTTTTTTTCCATGTTTGCTATTTTTGATCCTTAATTATTGTTCTAAACCATTTTCTGGTATTTCCTTTTAAATGTAATACTTTTTTGCAGAATCCTTTCTGCATAAACAGGGTCTTATACCCATTTTGGTAAGCCTTTACCATGCAGCCTGTGTTTACTTTCCTTTTTCCAATTAATCGTTGATTTCATGATTGTTTTATTTCATAATTTACTTAATTTTTTGTTAATTTGTGATCTCACCACATTACCATTTCTTCTCCTTCTTCTAATTTTCCCACCACCCTTTTTTTCAATAGGTAAGCCTAACCCACCTCTCTCATCCACTGTCCGCTATATATCTATATAAGACAGTGGACAGCAGAAGGCAGGGTTTCCTCCCTATTCTGAGCATATCTCACTTCTATTTTTAGTACCCTCTCATCCAGATGCGAGACCACTCTCTGCAATGCTCACAGCAACAAAGAATCTGCGCTAGAAACTGGACAGCAGAAGTACCTTGTTGCTCACTACTCATTACACTCTCTCATTTGTGTCCTAGTGTTTATTACTGCCATATTTCAGCAGCAACGCCCAATCTCATCCGACCTTGGAAGCTAAGCGCTGATAAGCCTGATCAGTACCTAGTAGGGTGACCTCTTGGGAATATCAGGTGCAGTAAGATTGTGACCTCTGATCACAAACAGCAGAAGTGTTAGAGCAACTTCTGAAACTTACCTATTCCTTATCCAACTTTCCCGCAAACCTTCTATTTATCTACAATTGGCTTTGCCTTTAGGCTTATTTATCAATGCTCTTTTGTATCTTTAATAATCATACTTTTATCTTAAATGCTTTGTTATCTATAAGGATCTAGCCTTTTAGCAAACAGAATCTCTACCAGGTGATTACCCTCAGTCATTTGACATTTCAATTATGAACCTTTGTGCCTCTCATCTATTCTCATGAGGTTTTAGACTAGGTGCTTACCTACAATTATCACTGCGGTGATTATATGTACATATCATTTACCTCTACTCCAATTTTGAATTTTGATTAACTCAGGCACCTTAATAATATTAATTTTTTGTAATTTTTTATGTTTTTCAGTATATTTTTCACCACAGGTGCCCATAATTTTGTATCAGGCTTATCCTGATTTCTGTCAATATATATGTTTACTTTGTGTTCTTGAACAATTTTTTTGTATCAAACTCCTCATTACTTTTATTCGTTATTAATTAAATGTGAAGTTTTAATAAACTTATTTCAAATTTCTAAGCGTGCCCCAACACAGAGTCTTTCTTTTTTCTTCTCTTTGCTTAACCATTACTGACTCTGGGAGCACCACCAACTCAAATAATTATTTAGATGTCTTCATTAAGAATCTTTAAATTTAAACTTAGTATCGTTGGTCATTCCCTGAACAGTTTTCTACAATCTGTGTATTAATCTATGTTCATCATTACCACATTTTTCCTGTGCGGAACCAAACCAAATTTCTGTTAACCACACATTAGTACCCTATTACATGTTACACCACACAGTAGAGCCCCTTATACACTTCACACCACACAGTAGTACCCTATTACATGTTACACCACACAGTAGAGTCATTTATACATGTTACACCACAGTAGAACCGTTTATACACATTATGCCACAGTAGAGCCACATATACATGTTACTCTGCAGCAGCAGCTGGGGCAGAGAGAAGTGCTGCAGCATCAATGTCGAGAGAGGTGCTGTAGCAGCCGGGGCAGAGAGGTGCTGCAACAGCTGGGGCAGAGAGAGGTGCTGCGGCAGCCTGGGCAGAGAGGTGCTGCAGCAGCTTAGGCAGAAAGAAGTGCTGCAGCAGCTGGGACAGAGAGAAGTGCTGCAGCAACTTAGGCAGAAAGAAGTGCTGCAGCAGTGGGGATCAGAGTGGTGCTGCAGCAGCCTAGGCAGAGAGGTGCTGCACCAGCTGGGGCAGAGAAAGGTGCAGCAGCAGCCTTGGCAGAGAAGTGCTGCAGCAGATGAGGCAGAAAGAGGTGCTGCAGCAGCTTAGGCAGAAAGAAGTGCTGCAGCAGCGGGGGCAAAGAGGGGTGCTGCAGGACAGAAGTAACCCTGATGCTCAGCTACAAGCAGACAGTGAGCCTCCAGCCTGTCCTGTTCCTTACCTAGTCTCCGAGTCAGTGTACGCAGGGCCGGATTAACAATGGGGCGGATGGAGCTGCAGCTCCAGGCCCCGCCACCAAAATAGGCCCACAGCATTCTGATAAATTGGTGTATATAGGATTTTTCTTCCAGCAACAGCCACTTCAAATCCCCCCCTCCCGCAGCTATCTCAGGCAACCCCGACCCTCCCTCTATCAGCGCAACCGCCGGAGACCCCCCTTCCTCCGCTAGGGCAGCAGCCGCCAGTGTAGCAGACGGAGGCATCCCCCGACACTCCCCCCTTCCCCTGTCAGTGCAGCCGCCGCCGACCCCCCTTCCTCCGCTAGGGCAGCCGCCGAACCACTTCTCCGTCTGCCAGTGCAGCAGAGGCCCACTGACCCCGTCCTCTATCAGCGCAGCTGCCTGAGACCCCCGTTCTTCCACTAGGGCCGCTGCTGGATCAAATTTCCCCCCTCTGCCAGTACAGCAGCCGGAGGCCCCGCATGGATCGAACCCCAGCACAGTATGTGGCAGCGAAGTGGAAGGTGATGGCTTCACTTGTCCTTCCTACGCTGCATACTAGGGTCTTGTAGCCTCCTTATGAAGCCGCACAGATGCTGCCTCACGTCTCAATAGAGCTCCACAGAGGCGGCCCAGCTCAGATGAGGTGACTTTTACTGATGTCTTGTCTTTCCGCAGTGCTTCCGTTTGCTGATCGTGTGGGTGAATCATGGTGTTGATCTCCTATGCATTGGTAGCCTGTGTATGTGTAATATATATATATATATATATATATATATATATATATATAGTCCAAACCAGGTTTGACACGCCTGTGGTGTTCAATAGTTCAGTAGTTGCACTAGAAGAAGTCCCTGGAGTGCCTCCGGGGGGGTGTATGTACAGTATTTACTGTATATTGGGTGTCTATGTATGGGAGGGTCACGCGTATATATATATATATATATATATATATATATATGTTTATTAGGCAGGGGTAGGTTTGCATATATGTATTTTAGTGGGTATGTGTATATACAGAATGTTGTCTAAATCAGGGTATGAGCATGCACTGAAGGGGTGCATATAAGTATATTGGGGGTTATGTGCATATGGGAAATGCATGCATATGGGGATATGTGAATGTACATATACTGTGTACACACATATACACAGTATATTGGTTGTGCGTGATATGTTGATGGACCTCCAGCCCAAGCCCATGTGACTGGGGGAGGTGGTGGGCAGGCTCTGGACCGCTGAGGGGAGGGAGAAGTTGAGCAGGGGATGTAGGACTCGGGCCTTTGGTACCCAGGCTGTGAGCTGGAGACACTAATCAGTGGCCGGCCAGCCCATTAGACAATGTATGCATGTGTGTACAGTGCCAGGCCTGCAAGGGGGCCATCTCCCACTGACGGTTGGATTATACGCAGCACTGCTGCCTCCTGGGCCTCACAGACCACATGAAGGTGCCGTTCCACGGACACAAGCAGCGCAGATGTACTTTTTCATCTGCGGGGCTGCCGTGCTGGCAGGTGTCTCAGCGTGCTCCGGGGTGACGAGGAAGCAATGCTTTGTTAGCTGTGTGTGCTCGGATGTTCCCATGCAGATGGAGTAAGTCTCTCCCACAGCATCCTCCTGTAAACACACCACCGTCTCAGTGTGAGAGCTGCTGTGCTACTGCTGCTGGAGGTCGGGGACTTATTCTCCCGTGCATGCTGCCCTCACTGCTCCCAGGACCTGCACACACAGTGACCCTTCCTCTGCCAGGCTACATTTATTTAGACGCACTGGGACAGAGCTCCCTGTCACCCCTGCCTTCCCAGTCACCCACAATCTCAATGTCATCCATCTCTCCAGTCACCCACTATCTCCATGTCACCCCTGTCTCCCCAGTCACCCACTATCTCCATGTCATCGCAGCCTCCCCAATCACCCATATCTAACCAGTCACCCTCTATCTCCCTGTTACCCACTATCTCCCTGTCACCCCTGCCTCCCAAGTCACCCACTATCTCCATGTCACCCCTGTCTCCCCAGTCACCCACTATCTCCATGTCATCGCAGCCTCCCCAATCAACCATATCTAACCAGTCACCCTCTATCTCCCTGTTACCCACTATCTCCCTGTCACCCCTGCCTCCCAAATCACCCACTATCGCCATGTCACTCCAGCCTCCCCAGTCACCCACTATCTCCCTGTAACCTCTGCTTCCCCAGTTGCCCACAATCTCAATGTCATCCATCTCTCCAGTCACCCACTATCTCCATGTCACTCCAGCCTCCCCAGTCACCCACTATCTCCCTGTCACCCCTGCCTCCCCAGTCACCCACTATCGCCATGTCACTTCAGCCTCCCCAGTCACCCACTATCTCCCTGTAACCTCTGCTTCCCCAGTTGCCCACTATCTCTACGTCACCCCGTCCTCCCCAGTCGCCCACTACCTCCATGTCATCCCTGTCACCCAATATCTAGATGTCACCCCTGCCTCCCCAGAGACCCACTATCTCAATGTCACCCATATCTCCTTGTTACCCACTATCTCCGTCACCACAGCTTCCCAAGTCACTCACTATCTCCATATCACACCAGCCTGCATTTATAATCCCTGGTCCTGCATAGAAGACGCCCGGTAAGTGAATGTAACAGCTCCAGGTTTGTTATGTTGCAGATATTTGGGGAAGGGGGAACCAGGTGCAGCAGCGGAGAATCACCTGTATGCAGCAGATTAGCGAGAGCTGCTGTCTGGGGAGATGATGGTGGAAGTTTGATAGCGGGGGTGGCAGGCCTTTGGCTGTTGAATTGTAACTACATGCATGTGTGCCAAGCGTGATAACATGTGTGTGTGTGTGTGTGTGTGTGTGTGTGTGTGTGTGTGTGTGTGTGTGTGTGCGTGTGTAATATGGTTTGCTCATTGTATGTTTTTTGGTGCTCTTGCAGTGCATATTGATGTGTTTAAGGTAGTTGCAGAACACAATGGGGTACAAACAATTAATCATGAGGCTGTAGCTCCCAGGTAAAGTGCCTAGAGCTATTCAATGTCTTGTGCGGTATGCCTGCATTAACTAGTGCCTCTGGGCTAGTTGCGGTGTTACCACATGTGGTAACACAGTTGCACCCAGCAGTGCCGTAACTAGGTATTTTAGCGCTGTGTGCAAGAAATGGCATTGGCGCCCCCCATCCTTATGTAAAATATGGGCAGTGCACGCCGTAGGCGCGTGCAAAAAATTAGGGGCGTGGCTTCATGGGGAAAGGGTGTGGCCACAAAATAATTCCAATTCATACTACGGTGCACAGTAGTCTCCATTATTCAAATTATACCGCACAGTACCACCACTATACCAGGTAGAGCCTAGTGTTCACTCTAGGAGTGATATGGGGCAGGGCGCCGGACTCAGGGGGGCACATGTGCGCCGCGCGCGCGTCCGAAATGGGGGCACGGCCACGCAAATTAGGGGGCGTGGCCACGCCTCCGTCATTTCAGGGGGCGGTGCGGCCCACAGACGCTACTATAGAGAGCGTCTGTGGCCGGCGACGTCACTGTTGGGGGCGTGCCCAGCACCTCCGTCGGTGCTGGGCTTCCTCCAGCCCTCTCCCAATGCGTAAATGGATGCCGCGCGCATGCGCACGGCATCTATACACGCCGGGAGGGCAGGGAGCTGGCGGCTGTTCTAGCAGGGCGCCGCAAAAGGGGCAGAGCGGGTTTTGCCTGTTAAAAAACGGGCAGGGCGCGGCGCCCTGCTAAAACAGCCTAGAGTGAACACTAAGAGCCCCTTTTACACATTACGGCAGACAGTCCCCCTTTTTACACATTATGGCAGACAGCGTCCCCTTTTTACACATTACGGCAGACAGCGTCCCCCTTTTTACACATTACAGCAGACAGCGTCCCCTTTTTACACATTACGGCAGACAGCGTCCCTTTTTACACATTACGGCAGACAGCGTCCCCCTTTTTACACATTACGGCAGACAGCATCCCCTCTTTACACAGTACGACAGACAGCGTCCCCTTTTTTACACATTATGGCAGACAGCGTCCCCTTTTTACACGTTACGGCAGACGGCTTCCTCCTTTTTACACATTACGGCAGATGGCGTCCCCCTTCTTACACATTACGGCAAGCAGTGTCCACTTCTTCACATTACGGCAGACAGCGTCCCCCTTTTTACACATTATGGCAGACAGCGTCCCCTTTTACACATTACGGCAGCCAGTCCCCCTTTTACACATTACGGCAGACAGCGTCGAGAGAGAGAGAGAGAGAGACACAGACAGACAGACATTTACCATCTCTCCCCGCTGTCCTCTGTGACACTGGCAGGGGCGGATCTAGACTTTTCTTTTAGGGGGGGCGGTTTAAGAATTAATACTGACTCCTCCCCCTCATACATATTACACCATACCGTATCACTCCTTATACACATTACATCGCACTGTATCGCTGTCTATATACATTACACCGCCCCATATCGCTCCTTATTCAAATTACCCCACAACATATTGCTCCTTATTCACATTACCCCGCACTGTATCAAAAAGTAAAAATATCAAAATACAAATAAAAAATAAAAGATAAAATAAACAATGGAAAATATTAAACAAAACAAGAAGTACAGACATGTGACAGACTTCCTCCCCAAATTACACCTCCATACACAAACCCCCTCCCCTATATTTCCCCCCAGTACAGACATGACAGCCCCCTTTCCTCATATTACACCCCAGTAAACATAAACCTCCTCCCCCATACCCCCTCCATCACATCCCCCCAGTATAAACAGATCCCCTATGCTAGCAGTTGTCCCCGCCGTTTACTCCATCTTCCCATTTCTATATTATCTCTTTCTCATCACGTTCTCCTTTCCCCGCGGTCTGTTTCTGCTTATCTATCAGATCACCTTTTTTTTTTTTTCCCCATTTTTGTCTATTTTTATTCCACACTTTCTTTTTCTCCTGCTACAGTCTTTATATACAGTACCCCCCTCTCTCTTCCCTTTCTTTGTCTTGCTACTACCCTCCCCTATGTCCCACCTACCTCTCAGTCTTCTTCCCCTTCATCTCTTATTTTTATTCAGTGTCAGTACCTCCTCCATTGGCCTGTGTTAATCAGTTGTCATGTTCTAGTCAGACGTTGCTTGAGACCAATATTTATGATATATATAGATGAATACATTGTGTAATAAGATTTTATGAAGCTTTTCAGTACATCATTGTTTTAGTGGTAATACATCATATTGTAAACTATTTTTTACCTCAAGTACATTAAAAATGTACTGGTATTTGTTAGAGATGAGCGGGTTCGGTTCCTCGGAATCCGAACCCCCCCGAACTTCAGCCTTTTTACACGGGTCCGAGGCAGACTCGGATCTTCCCGCCTTGCTCGGCTAACCCGAGCGCGCCCGAACGTCATCATCCCGCTGTCGGATTCTCGCGAGGCTCGTATTCTATCGCGAGACTCGGATTCTATATAAGGAGCCGCGCGTCACCGCCATTTTCACACGTGCATTGAGATTGATAGGGAGAGGACGTGGCTGGCGTCCTCTCCGTTAGAATAGATAGAGACACTTGAGTTGATTTACTACTAACTTAGTAATTTTGGGGAGCATTAGGAGTACTCAGAGTGCAGAGTTTTGCTGATAGTTACTAGTGACTGACCACCACCAGTTTTATTTATTATTTAATATAATCCGTTCTCTGCCTGAAAAAAAACGATACACAGTCACATACCATATCTGTGCTCAGCCTCAGTGTGCTGCATGATAATATCATCTATGTATATCTGACTGTGCTGAGTGCTCACTGCTCACACAGCTGAATTGTGGGGGAGACTGGGGTGCAGTTATAGCAGGAGTACAGTGCACACTTTTGCTGCCAGTGTGACTGACCAGTGACCACCAGTATATTGTCTGCCTGAAAAAGTTAAACACTCCTGTGGTGTTTTTTTTTTTTTTATTCTATAAAAGCATTCTGCTGACAGTGTCCAGCAGGTCCGTCATTCATTAAATTATATAAATATTTACCTGCAGTAGTGTTATATTTTTTTTGTTCATCTCTATCATCTTTATCATCTCTATATTAGCAGACGCAGTACGGTAGTCCACGGCTGTGGCTACCTCTGTGTCGTCAGTGCTCGTCCATAATTGTATACCTACCTGTGGTGGTTTTTTTTTTTCTATCTTCTTCATACTAGTAGTTTAGGAGTCTGCTGACAGTGTCCAGCAGGTCCGTCATTATATTATATATACCTGCAGTAGTGATATATATATATTTTTTATATCATTATCATCTCTATACTAGCAGACGCAGTACGGTAGTCCACGGCTGTAGCTACCTCTGTGTCGTCAGTGCTCGTCCATAATTGTATACCTACCTGTGGTGGGTTTTTTTTTTCTATCTTCTTCATACTAGTAGTTTAGGAGTCTGCTGACAGTGTCCAGCAGGTCCATCATTATATTATATATACCTGCAGTAGTAATATATATATATTTTTTATATCATTATCATCTCTATACTAGCAGACGCAGTACGGTAGTCCGCGGCTGTAGCTACCTCTGTGTCGTCAGTGCTCGTCCATAATTGTATACCTACCTGTGGTGGTTTTTTTTTTTCTATCTTCTTCATACTAGTAGTTTAGGAGTCTGCTGACAGTGTCCAGCAGGTCCGTCATTATATTATATATACCTGCAGTAGTGATATATATATCTTTTTTATATCATTATCATCTCTATACTAGCAGACGCAGTACGGTAGTCCACGGCTGTAGCTACCTCTGTGTCATCAGTGCTCGTCCATAATTGTATACCTACCTGTGGTGGGGGTTTTTTTTCTATCTTCTTCATACTAGTAGTTTAGGAGTCTGCTGACAGTGTCCAGCAGGTCCGTCATTATATTATATATACCTGCAGTAGTGATATATATATATTTTTTATATCATTATCATCTCTATACTAGCAGACGCAGTACGGTAGTCCACGGCTGTAGCTACCTCTGTGTCGTCAGTGCTCGTCCATAATTGTATACCTACCTGTGGTGGGGTTTTTTTTTCTATCTTCTTCATACTAGTAGTTTAGGAGTCTGCTGACAGTGTCCAGCAGGTCCGTCATTATATTATATATACCTGCAGTAGTGATATATATATATTTTTTATATCATTATCATCTCTATACTAGCAGACGCAGTACGGTAGTCCACGGCTGTAGCTACCTCTGTGTCGTCAGTCACTCGTCATCCATAAGTATACTAGTATCCATCCATCTCCATTGTTTACCTGAGGTGCCTTTTAGTTGTGCCTATTAAAATATGGAGAACAAAAATGTTGAGGTTCCAAAAATAGGGAAAGATCAAGATCCACTTCCACCTCGTGCTGAAGCTGCTGCCACTAGTCATGGCCGAGACGATGAAATGCCATCAACATCGTCTGCCAAGGCCGATGCCCAATGTCATAGTACAGAGCATGTAAAATCCAAAACACAAAATATCAGTAAAAAAAGGACTCAAAAATCTAAAATAAAATCGTCGGAGGAGAAGCGTAAACTTGCCAATATGCCATTTACCACACGGAGTGGCAAGGAACGGCTGAGGCCCTGGCCTATGTTCATGGCTAGTGGTTCAGCTTCACATGAGGATGGAAGCACTCAGCCTCTCGCTAGAAAAAGGAAAAGACTTAAGCTGGCAAAAGCACAGCAAAGAACTGTGCGTTCTTCGAAATCACAAATCCACAAGGAGAGTCCAATTGTGTCGGTTGCGATGCCTGACCTTCCCAACACTGGACGTGAAGAGCATGCGCCTTCCACCATTTGCACGCCCCCTGCAAGTGCTGGAAGGAGCACCCGCAGTCCAGTTCCTGATAGTCAGATTGAAGATGTCAGTGTTGAAGTACACCAGGATGAGGAGGATATGGGTGTTGCTGGCGCTGGGGAGGAAATTGACAAGGAGGATTCTGATGGTGAGGTGGTTTGTTTAAGTCAGGCACCCGGGGAGACACCTGTTGTCCGTGGGAGGAATATGGCCATTGACATGCCTGGTGAAAATACCAAAAAAATCAGCTCTTCGGTGTGGAAGTATTTCAACAGAAATGCGGACAACAGGTGTCAAGCCGTGTGTTGCCTTTGTCAAGCTGTAATAAGTAGGGGTAAGGACGTTAACCACCTCGGAACATCCTCCCTTATACGTCACCTGCAGCGCATTCATCATAAGTCAGTGACAAGTTCAAAAACTTTGGGCGACAGCGGAAGCAGTCCACTGACCAGTAAATCCCTTCCTCTTGTAACCAAGTTCACGCAAACCACCCCACCAACTCCCTCAGTGTCAATTTCCTCCTTCCCCAGGAATGCCAATAGTCCTGCAGGCCATGTCACTGGCAATTCTGACGAGTCCTCTCCTGCCTGGGATTCCTCCGATGCATCCTTGAGTGTAACGCCTACTGCTGCTGGCGCTGCTGTTGTTGCTGCTGGGAGTCGATGGTCATCCCAGAGGGGAAGTCGTAAGACCACTTTTACTACTTCCACCAAGCAATTGACTGTCCAACAGTCCTTTGCGAGGAAGATGAAATATCACAGCAGTCATCCTGCTGCAAAGCGGATAACTGAGGCCTTGGCATCCTGGGCGGTGAGAAACGTGGTTCCGGTATCCATCATTACTGCAGAGCCAACTATAGACTTGTTTGAGGTACTGTGTCCCCGGTACCAAATACCATCTAGGTTCCATTTCTCTAGGCAGGCGATACCGAAAATGTACACAGACCTCAGAAAAAGACTCACCAGTGTCCTAAAAAATGCAGTTGTACCCAATGTCCACTTAACCACGGACATGTGGACAAGTGGAGCAGGGCAGACTCAGGACTATATGACTGTGACAGCCCACTGGGTAGATGTATTGACTCCCGCCGCAAGAACAGCAGCGGCGGCACCAGTAGCAGCATCTCGCAAACGCCAACTCTTTCCTAGGCAGGCTACGCTTTGTATCACCGCTTTCCAGAATACGCACACAGCTGAAAACCTCTTACGGCAACTGAGGAAGATCATCGCAGAATGGCTTACCCCAATTGGACTCTCCTGTGGATTTGTGGCATCGGACAACGCCAGCAATATTGTGTGTGCATTAAATATGGGCAAATTCCAGCACGTCCCATGTTTTGCACATACCTTGAATTTGGTGGTGCAGAATTATTTAAAAAACGAGAGGGGCGTGCAAGAGATGCTGTCGGTGGCCAGAAGAATTGCGGGCCACTTTCGGCGTACAGGCACCACGTACAGAAGACTGGAGCAACACCAAAAACGCCTGAACCTGCCCTGCCATCATCTGAAGCAAGAAGTGGTAACGAGGTGGAATTCAACCCTCTATATGCTTCAGAGGTTGGAGGAGCAGCAAAAGGCCATTCAAGCCTATACAACTGAGCACGATATAGGAGGTGGAATGCACCTGTCTCAAGCGCAGTGGAGAATGATTTCAACGTTGTGCAAGGTTCTGCAACCTTTTGAACTTGCCACACGTGAAGTCAGTTTAGACACTGCCAGCCTGAGTCAGGTCATTCCCCTCATCAGGCTTTTGCAGAAGAAGCTGGAGACATTGAAGGAGGAGCTAACACTGAGCGATTCCGCTAGGCATGTGGGACTTGTGGATGGAGCCCTTAATTCGCTTAACAAGGATTCACGGGTGGTCAATCTGTTGAAATCACCGCACTACATTTTGGCCACCGTGCTCGATCCTAGATTTAAAACCTACGTTGTATCTCTCTTTCCGGCAGACACAAGTCTGCAGGGGTTCAAAGAACTGCTGGTGAGAAAATTGTCAAGTCAAGCGGAACGCGACCTGTCAACATCTCCTCCTTCACATTCTCCCGCAACTGGGGGTGCGAGGAAAAGGCTCAGAATTCCGAGCCCACCCGCTGGCGGTGATGCAGGGCAGTCTGGAGCGACTGCTGATGCTGACATCTGGTCCGGACTGAAGGACCTGACAATGATTACGGACATGTCGTCTACTGTCACTGCATATGATTCTCTCACCATTGAAAGAATGGTGGAGGATTATATGAGTGACCGCATCCAAGTAGGCACGTCAGACAGTCCGTACGTATACTGGCAGGAAAAAGAGGCAATTTGGAGGCCCTTGCACAAACTGGCTTTATTCTACCTAAGTTGCCCTCCCACAAGTGTGTACTCCGAAAGAGTGTTTAGTGCCGCCGCTCACCTTGTCAGCAATCGACGTACGAGGTTACTTCCAGAAAATGTGGAGAAGATGATGTTCATTAAAATGAATTATAATCATTTCCTCCATGGAGACATTCACCAGCAGCAATTGCCTCCACAAAGTACACAGGGAGCTGTGATGGTGGATTCCAGTGGGGACGAATTGATAATCTGTGAGGAGGGGGATGTACACGGTGATGAATCGGAGGATGATGATGAGGTGGACATCTTGCCTCTGTAGAGCCAGTTTGTGCAAGGAGAGATTAATTGCTTCTTTTTTGGTGGGGGTCCAAACCAACCCGTCATTTCAGTCACAGTCGTGTGGCAGACCCTGTCACTGAAATGATGGGTTGGTTAAAGTGTGCATGTCCTGTTTATACAACATAAGGGTGGGTGGGAGGGCCCAAGGACAATTCCATCTTGCACCTCTTTTTTCTTTCATTTTTCTTTGCGTCATGTGCTGTTTGGGGAGTGTTTTTTGGAAGGGCCATCCTGCGTGACACTGCAGTGCCACTCCTAGATGGGCCAGGTGTTTGTGTCGGCCACTTGGGTCGCTGAGCTTAGTCACACAGCTACCTCATTGCGCCTCTTTTTTTCTTTGCGTCATGTGCTGTTTGGGGAGTATTTTTTGGAAGGGCCATCCGGCCTGACACTGCAGTGCCACTCCTAGATGGGCCAGGTGTTTGTGTCGGCCACTAGGGTCGCTTAGCTTACTCACACAGCTACCTCATTGCGCCTCTTTTTTTCTTTGAGTCATGTGCTGTTTGGGGAGTGTTTTTTGGAAGGGCCATCCTGCGTGACACTGCAGTGCCACTCCTAGATGGGCCAGGTGTTTGTGTCGGCCACTTGGGTCGCTGAGCTTAGTCACACAGCTACCTCATTGCGCCTCTTTTTTTCTTTGCGTCATGTGCTGTTTGGGGAGTGTTTTTTGGAAGGGCCATCCTGCGTGACACTGCAGTGACACTCCTAGATGGGCCAGGTGTTTGTGTCGGCCACTAGGGTCGCTTATCTTAGTCACACAGCTACCTCATTGCGCCTCTTTTTTTTCTTCTTTGCGTCATGTGCTGTTTGGGGAGTATTTTTTGGAAGGGCCATCCGGCCTGACACTGCAGTGCCACTCCTAGATGGGCCAGGTGTTTGTGTCGGCCACTAGGGTCGCTTAGCTTACTCACACAGCTACCTCATTGCGCCTCTTTTTTTCTTTGCGTCATGTGCTGTTTGGGGAGTGTTTTTTGGAAGGGCCATCCTGCGTGACACTGCAGTGACACTCCTAGATGGGCCAGGTGTTTGTGTCGGCCACTAGGGTCGCTTATCTTAGTCACACAGCTACCTCATTGCGCCTCTTTTTTTTCTTCTTTGCGTCATGTGCTGTTTGGGGAGTATTTTTTGGAAGGGCCATCCGGCCTGACACTGCAGTGCCACTCCTAGATGGGCCAGGTGTTTGTGTCGGCCACTAGGGTCGCTTAGCTTACTCACACAGCTACCTCATTGCGCCTCTTTTTTTCTTTGCGTCATGTGCTGTTTGGGGAGTGTTTTTTGGAAGGGCCATCCTGCGTGACACTGCAGTGCCACTCCTAGATGGGCCAGGTGTTTGTGTCGGCCACTTGGGTTGCTTAGCTTAGCCATCCAGCGACCTCGGTGCAAATTTTAGGACTAAAAATAATATTGTGAGGTGTGAGTTGTTCAGAATAGACTGAAAATGAGTGGAAATTATGGTTATTGAGGTTAATAATACTTTGGGATCAAAATGACCCCCAAATTCTATGATTTAAGCTGTTTTTTAGGGTTTTTTGAAAAAAACACCCGAATCCAAAACACACCCGAATCCGACAAAAAAAATTCGGTGAGGTTTTGCCAAAACGCGTTCGAACCCAAAACACGGCCACGGAACCGAACCCAAAACCAAAACACAAAACCCGAAAAATTTCCGGTGCACATCTCTAGTATTTGTCTGTATTACAACTGGATATAATGCTCTGTGGGCCTGGTTCTGAGTCGTATGCAGTGGTGGAGTCAGAGCCGGGGCTGCAGCACAGTCCAAAATTCAAATAGAGGAGCTGCATCAACTGCCAGTGAGTCTCGGCCGGTGATGTTTGGCAGTGTTTGGGGTGGCAGTTGGTGTGACTCCTCTATTTGAATTTTGGACTGTGCTGCAGCCCCACATCTGGAGCTGCTACTGGGCACATGCAATGCAGCTTTTCGATGTGTACGCACAGAGGTGCAGTTGTAGTTGAAACGCACAATATCAGAAATGTCTTGGAAATGTGCTGTGCTTTCCTGGGCAATGACTGGGAGATGGTTATTAAAGTATTTGCATACACAGATGCTTTATTGTACTCATGAAAATTAGAGATGAGCGGGTTCGGTTTCTTTGAATCCGAACCCGCACGAACTTCACTTTTTTTTCCACGGGTCCGAGCGACTCGGATCTTCCCGCCTTGCTCGGTTAACCCGAGCGCGCCCGAACGTCATCATGACGCTGTCGGATTCTCGCGAGGCTCGGATTCTATCGCGAGACTCGGATTCTATATAAGGAGCCGCGCGTCGCCGCCATTTTCACTCGTGCATTGAGATTGATAGGGAGAGGACGTGTCTGGCGTCCTCTCCATTAGAATAGAGATAGATAGATTAGATAGAGAGAGATTGTGCAGAGTCGCAGACAGAGTTAGTTTACCACAGTCAGTGACCAGTGCAGTTGCTAGTTAACTTTTATTTAATATAATATATCCGTTCACTTCTCTCTGCTATATCCGTTCTCTGCCTGAAAAAAAAAACGATACACAGCACAGTCAGTCACACAGTGTGACTCAGTCTGTGTGCACTCAGCTCAGCCCAGTGTGCTGCACAGTCATCAATGTATAAATTAAAAGCTTATAATTAATTGTGGGGGAGACTGGGGAGCACTGCAGGTTGTTAGCAGGAGCCAGGAGTACAATTATATTAATTAACAGTGCACACTTTTGCTGCAGGAGTGGTGACCAGTGCCTGACCACCAGTATAGTATTGTTGTATACTACTAATATCTCTTTAAATATCAACCAGTCTATATTAGCAGCAGACACAGTACAGTGCGGTAGTTCACGGCTGTGGCTACCTCTGTGTCGGCACACGGCAGGCAGTCCGTCCGACCAGAATTGTATTATTTATTATTATATACCTACCACCTAACCGTGGTTTTTTTTTCATTCTTTATACCGTCATAGTGTCATCCTAATTGTTACGAGTATACTACTATCTCTTTATCAACCAGTGTACAGTGCGGTAGTTCACGGCTGTGGCTACCTCTGTGTCGGCACACGGCAGGCAGTCCGTCCGACCAGAATTGTATTATTTATTATTATATACCTACCACCTAACCGTGGTTTTTTTTTCATTCTTTATACCGTCATAGTGTCATCCTAATTGTTACGAGTATACTACTATCTCTTTATCAACCAGTGTACAGTGCGGTAGTTCACGGCTGTGGCTACCTCTGTGTCGGCACACGGCAGGCAGTCCGTCCGACCAGAATTGTATTATTTATTATTATATACCTACCACCTAACCGTGGTTTTTTTTTCATTCTTTATACCGTCATAGTGTCATCCTAATTGTTACGAGTATACTACTATCTCTTTATCAACCAGTGTACAGTGCGGTAGTTCACGGCTGTGGCTACCTCTGTGTCGGCACACGGCAGGCAGTCCGTCCGACCAGAATTGTATTATTTATTATTATATACCTTAGAGATGAGCGGGTTCGGTTTCTTTGAATCCGAACCCGCACGAACTTCACTTTTTTTTCCACGGGTCCGAGCGACTCGGATCTTCCCGCCTTGCTCGGTTAACCCGAGCGCGCCCGAACGTCATCATGACGCTGTCGGATTCTCGCGAGGCTCGGATTCTATCGCGAGACTCGGATTCTATATAAGGAGCCGCGCGTCGCCGCCATTTTCACTCGTGCATTGAGATTGATAGGGAGAGGACGTGTCTGGCGTCCTCTCCATTAGAATAGAGATAGATAGATTAGATAGAGAGAGATTGTGCAGAGTCGCAGACAGAGTTAGTTTACCACAGTCAGTGACCAGTGCAGTTGCTAGTTAACTTTTATTTAATATAATATATCCGTTCACTTCTCTCTGCTATATCCGTTCTCTGCCTGAAAAAAAAAACGATACACAGCACAGTCAGTCACACAGTGTGACTCAGTCTGTGTGCACTCAGCTCAGCCCAGTGTGCTGCACAGTCATCAATGTATAAATTAAAAGCTTATAATTAATTGTGGGGGAGACTGGGGAGCACTGCAGGTTGTTAGCAGGAGCCAGGAGTACAATTATATTAATTAACAGTGCACACTTTTGCTGCAGGAGTGGTGACCAGTGCCTGACCACCAGTATAGTATTGTTGTATACTACTAATATCTCTTTAAATATCAACCAGTCTATATTAGCAGCAGACACAGTACAGTGCGGTAGTTCACGGCTGTGGCTACCTCTGTGTCGGCACACGGCAGGCAGTCCGTCCGACCAGAATTGTATTATTTATTATTATATACCTACCACCTAACCGTGGTTTTTTTTTCATTCTTTATACCGTCATAGTGTCATCCTAATTGTTACGAGTATACTACTATCTCTTTATCAACCAGTGTACAGTGCGGTAGTTCACGGCTGTGGCTACCTCTGTGTCGGCACACGGCAGGCAGTCCGTCCGACCAGAATTGTATTATTTATTATTATATACCTACCACCTAACCGTGGTTTTTTTTTCATTCTTTATACCGTCATAGTGTCATCCTAATTGTTACGAGTATACTACTATCTCTTTATCAACCAGTGTACAGTGCGGTAGTTCACGGCTGTGGCTACCTCTGTGTCGGCACACGGCAGGCAGTCCGTCCGACCAGAATTGTATTATTTATTATTATATACCTACCACCTAACCGTGGTTTTTTTTTCATTCTTTATACCGTCATAGTGTCATCCTAATTGTTACGAGTATACTACTATCTCTTTATCAACCAGTGTACAGTGCGGTAGTTCACGGCTGTGGCTACCTCTGTGTCGGCACACGGCAGGCAGTCCGTCCGACCAGAATTGTATTATTTATTATTATATACCTACCACCTAACCGTGGGTTTTTTTTCATTCTTTATACCGTCATAGTGTCATCCTAATTGTTACGAGTATACTACTATCTCTTTATCAACCAGTGTACAGTGCGGTAGTTCACGGCTGTGGCTACCTCTGTGTCGGCACACGGCAGGCAGTCCGTCCGACCAGAATTGTATTATTTATTATTATATACCTACCACCTAACCGTGGTTTTTTTTTCATTCTTTATACCGTCATAGTGTCATCCTAATTGTTACGAGTATACTACTATCTCTTTATCAACCAGTGTACAGTGCGGTAGTTCACGGCTGTGGCTACCTCTGTGTCGGCAGTCGGCAGGCAGTCCGTCCATCCATAATTGTATTATTATTATAATATATACCACCTAACCGTGGTTTTTTTTTCATTCTTTATACCGTCATAGTGTCATACTAGTTGTTACGAGTATACTACTATCTCTTTATCAACCAGTGTACAGTGCGGTAGTTCACGGCTGTGGCTACCTCTGTGTCGGCAGTCGGCAGGCAGTCCGTCCATCCATAATTGTATTATTATTATAATATATACCACCTAACTGTGGTTTTTTTTGCATTCTTTATACCGTCGTCATAGTGTCATACTAGTTGTTACGAGTATACTACTATCTCTTTATCAACCAGTGTACAGTGCGGTAGTTCACGGCTGTGGCTACCTCTGTGTCGGCAGTCGGCAGGCAGTCCGTCCATCCATAATTGTATTATTATTATAATATATACCACCTAACCGTGGTTTTTTTTTCATTCTTTATACCGTCGTCATAGTGTCATACTAGTTGTTACGAGTATACTACTATCTCTTTATCAACCAGTGTACAGTGCGGTAGTTCACGGCTGTGGCTACCTCTGTGTCGGCAGTCGGCAGGCAGTCCGTCCATCCATAATTGTATTATTATTATAATATATACCACCTAACCGTGGTTTTTTTTTCATTCTTTATACCGTCGTCATAGTGTCATACTAGTTGTTACGAGTATACTACTATCTCTTTATCAACCAGTGTACAGTGCGGTAGTTCACGGCTGTGGCTACCTCTGTGTCGGCAGTCGGCAGGCAGTCCGTCCATCCATAATTGTATTATTATTATAATATATACCACCTAACCGTGGTTTTTTTTTCATTCTTTATACCGTCGTCATAGTGTCATACTAGTTGTTACGAGTATACTACTATCTCTTTATCAACCAGTGTACAGTGCGGTAGTTCACGGCTGTGGCTACCTCTGTGTCGGCAGTCGGCAGGCAGTCCGTCCATCCATAATTGTATTATTATTATAATATATACCACCTAACCGTGGTTTTTTTTTTCATTCTTTATACCGTCGTCATAGTGTCATACTAGTTGTTACGAGTATACTACTATCTCTTTATCAACCAGTGTACAGTGCGGTAGTTCACGGCTGTGGCTACCTCTGTGTCGGCAGTCGGCAGGCAGTCCGTCCATCCATAATTGTATTATTATTATAATATATACCACCTAACCGTGGTTTTTTTTTCATTCTTTATACCGTCGTCATAGTGTCATACTAGTTGTTACGAGTATACTACTATCTCTTTATCAACCAGTGTACAGTGCGGTAGTTCACGGCTGTGGCTACCTCTGTGTCGGCAGTCGGCAGGCAGTCCGTCCATCCATAATTGTATTATTATTATAATATATACCACCTAACCGTGGTTTTTTTATACCACCTAACCGTGGCAGTCCGTCCATAATTGTATACTAGTATCCAATCCATCCATCTCCATTGTTTACCTGAGGTGCCTTTTAGTTCTGCCTATAAAATATGGAGAACAAAAAAGTTGAGGTTCCAAAATTAGGGAAAGATCAAGATCCACTTCCACCTCGTGCTGAAGCTGCTGCCACTAGTCATGGCCGAGACGATGAAATGCCAGCAACGTCGTCTGCCAAGGCCGATGCCCAATGTCATAGTACAGAGCATGTCAAATCCAAAACACCAAATATCAGAAAAAAAAGGACTCCAAAACCTAAAATAAAATTGTCGGAGGAGAAGCGTAAACTTGCCAATATGCCATTTACCACACGGAGTGGCAAGGAACGGCTGAGGCCCTGGCCTATGTTCATGGCTAGTGGTTCAGCTTCACATGAGGATGGAAGCACTCAGCCTCTCGCTAGAAAACTGAAAAGACTCAAGCTGGCAAAAGCACCGCAAAGAACTGTGCGTTCTTTGAAATCCCAAATCCACAAGGAGAGTCCAATTGTGTCGTTTGCGATGCCTGACCTTCCCAACACTGGACGTGAAGAGCATGCGCCTTCCACTATTTGCATGCCCCCTGCAAGTGCTGGAAGGAGCACCCGCAGTCCAGTTCCTGATAGTCAGATTGAAGATGTCAGTGTTGAAGTACACCAGGATGAGGAGGATATGGGTGTTGCTGGCGCTGGGGAGGAAATTGACCAGGAGGATTCTGATGGTGAGGTGGTTTGTTTAAGTCAGGCACCCGGGGAGACACCTGTTGTCCGTGGGAGGAATATGGCCGTTGACATGCCAGGTGAAAATACCAAAAAAATCAGCTCTTCGGTGTGGAGGTATTTCACCAGAAATGCGGACAACAGGTGTCAAGCCGTGTGTTCCCTTTGTCAAGCTGTAATAAGTAGGGGTAAGGACGTTAACCACCTCGGAACATCCTCCCTTATACGTCACCTGCAGCGCATTCATAATAAGTCAGTGACAAGTTCAAAAACTTTGGGTGACAGCGGAAGCAGTCCACTGACCAGTAAATCCCTTCCTCTTGTAACCAAGCTCACGCAAACCACCCCACCAACTCCATCAGTGTCAATTTCCTCCTTCCCCAGGAATGCCAATAGTCCTGCAGGCCATGTCACTGGCAAGTCTGACGAGTCCTCTCCTGCCTGGGATTCCTCCGATGCATCCTTGCGTGTAACGCCTACTGCTGCTGGCGCTGCTGTTGTTGCCGCTGGGAGTCGATGGTCATCCCAGAGGGGAAGTCGTAAGCCCACTTGTACTACTTCCAGTAAGCAATTGACTGTTCAACAGTCCTTTGCGAGGAAGATGAAATATCACAGCAGTCATCCTACTGCAAAGCGGATAACTGAGTCCTTGACAACTATGTTGGTGTTAGACGTGCGTCCGGTATCCGCCGTTAGTTCACAGGGAACTAGACAATTTATTGAGGCAGTGTGCCCCCGTTACCAAATACCATCTAGGTTCCACTTCTCTAGGCAGGCGATACCGAGAATGTACACGGACGTCAGAAAAAGACTCACCAGTCTCCTAAAAAATGCAGTTGTACCCAATGTCCACTTAACCACGGACATGTGGACAAGTGGAGCAGGGCAGGGTCAGGACTATATGACTGTGACAGCCCACTGGGTAGATGTATGGACTCCCGCCGCAAGAACAGCAGCGGCGGCACCAGTAGCAGCATCTCGCAAACGCCAACTCTTTCCTAGGCAGGCTACGCTTTGTATCACCGCTTTCCAGAATACGCACACAGCTGAAAACCTCTTACGGCAACTGAGGAAGATCATCGCGGAATGGCTTACCCCAATTGGACTCTCCTGTGGATTTGTGGCATCGGACAACGCCAGCAATATTGTGTGTGCATTAAATATGGGCAAATTCCAGCACGTCCCATGTTTTGCACATACCTTGAATTTGGTGGTGCAGAATTTTTTAAAAAACGACAGGGGCGTGCAAGAGATGCTGTCGGTGGCCAGAAAAATTGCGGGACACTTTCGGCGTACAGGCACCACGTACAGAAGACTGGAGCACCACCAAAAACTACTGAACCTGCCCTGCCATCATCTGAAGCAAGAAGTGGTAACGAGGTGGAATTCAACCCTCTATATGCTTCAGAGGTTGGAGGAGCAGCAAAAGGCCATTCAAGCCTATACAATTGAGCACGATATAGGAGATGGAATGCACCTGTCTCAAGTGCAGTGGAGAATGATTTCAACGTTGTGCAAGGTTCTGATGCCCTTTGAACTTGCCACACGTGAAGTCAGTTCAGACACTGCCAGCCTGAGTCAGGTCATTCCCCTCATCAGGCTTTTGCAGAAGAAGCTGGAGGCATTGAAGAAGGAGCTAACACGGAGCGATTCCGCTAGGCATGTGGGACTTGTGGATGCAGCCCTTAATTCGCTTAACAAGGATTCACGGGTGGTCAATCTGTTGAAATCAGAGCACTACATTTTGGCCACCGTGCTCGATCCTAGATTTAAAGCCTACCTTGGATCTCTCTTTCCGGCAGACACAGGTCTGCTGGGGTTGAAAGACCTGCTGGTGACAAAATTGTCAAGTCAAGCGGAACGCGACCTGTCAACATCTCCTCCTTCACATTCTCCCGCAACTGGGGGTGCGAGGAAAAGGCTCAGAATTCCGAGCCCACCCGCTGGCGGTGATGCAGGGCAGTCTGGAGCGACTGCTGATGCTGACATCTGGTCCGGACTGAAGGACCTGCCAACGATTACGGACATGTCGTCTACTGTCACTGCATATGATTCTCTCAACATTGATAGAATGGTGGAGGATTATATGAGTGACCGCATCCAAGTAGGCACGTCACACAGTCCGTACTTATACTGGCAGGAAAAAGAGGCAATTTGGAGGCCCTTGCACAAACTGGCTTTATTCTACCTAAGTTGCCCTCCCACAAGTGTGTACTCCGAAAGAGTGTTTAGTGCCGCCGCTCACCTTGTCAGCAATCGGCGTACGAGGTTACATCCAGAAAATGTGGAGAAGATGATGTTCATTAAAATGAATTATAATCAATTCCTCCGCGGAGACATTGACCAGCAGCAATTGCCTCCACAAAGTACACAGGGAGCTGAGATGGTGGATTCCAGTGGGGACGAATTGATAATCTGTGAGGAGGGGGATGTACACGGTGATATATCGGAGGGTGAAGATGAGGTGGACATCTTGCCTCTGTAGAGCCAGTTTGTGCAAGGAGAGATTAATTGCTTCTTTTTTGGGGGGGGTCCAAACCAACCCGTCATATCAGTCACAGTCGTGTGGCAGACCCTGTCACTGAAATGATGGGTTGGTTAAAGTGTGCATGTCCTGTTTTGTTTATACAACATAAGGGTGGGTGGGAGGGCCCAAGGATAATTCCATCTTGCACCTCTTTTTTCTTTTCTTTTTCTTTGCATCATGTGCTGATTGGGGAGGGTTTTTTGGAAGGGACATCCTACGTGACACTGCAGTGCCACTCCTAGATGGGCCCGGTGTTTGTGTCAACCACTAGGGTCGCTAATCTTACTCACACAGCTACCTCATTGCGCCTCTTTTTTTCTTTGCGTCATGTGCTGTTTGGGGAGGGTTTTTTGGAAGGGACATCCTGCGTGACACTGCAGTGCCACTCCTAGATGGGCCCGGTGTTTGTGTCGGCCACTAGGGTCGCTAATCTTACTCACACAGTCAGCTACCTCATTGCGCCTCTTTTTTTCTTTGCGTCATGTGCTGTTTGGGGAGGGTTTTTTGGAAGGGCCATCCTGCGTGACACTGCAGTGCCACTCCTAGATGGGCCCGGTGTTTGTGTCGGCCACTAGGGTCGCTAATCTTACTCACACAGCTACCTCATTGCGCCTCTTTTTTTCTTTGCGTCATGTGCTGTTTGGGGAGGGTTTTTTGGAAGGGCCATCCTGCGTGACACTGCAGTGCCACTCCTAGATGGGCCCGGTGTTTGTGTCGGCCACTAGGGTCGCTAATCTTACTCACACAGCTACCTCATTGCGCCTCTTTTTTTCTTTGCGTCATGTGCTGTTTGGGGAGGGTTTTTTGGAAGGGACATCCTGCGTGACACTGCAGTGCCACTCCTAGATGGGCCCAGTGTTTGTGTCGGCCACTAGGGTCGCTTATCTTACTCACACAGCGACCTCGGTGCAAATTTTAGGACTAAAAATAATATTGTGAGGTGTGAGGTATTCAGAATAGACTGAAAATGAGTGTAAATTATGGTTTTTGAGGTTAATAATACTTTGGGATCAAAATGACCCCCAAATTCTATGATTTAAGCTGTTTTTTAGTGTTTTTGGAAAAAAACACCCGAATCCAAAACACACCCGAATCCGACAAAAATAATTCGGTGAGGTTTTGCCAAAACGCGTTCGAACCCAAAACACGGCCGCGGAACCGAACCCAAAACCAAAACACAAAACCCGAAAAATTTCAGGCGCTCATCTCTAATATACCTACCACCTAACCGTGGTTTTTTTTTCATTCTTTATACCGTCATAGTGTCATCCTAATTGTTACGAGTATACTACTATCTCTTTATCAACCAGTGTACAGTGCGGTAGTTCACGGCTGTGGCTACCTCTGTGTCGGCAGTCGGCAGGCAGTCCGTCCATCCATAATTGTATTATTATTATAATATATACCACCTAACCGTGGTTTTTTTTTCATTCTTTATACCGTCATAGTGTCATACTAGTTGTTACGAGTATACTACTATCTCTTTATCAACCAGTGTACAGTGCGGTAGTTCACGGCTGTGGCTACCTCTGTGTCGGCAGTCGGCAGGCAGTCCGTCCATCCATAATTGTATTATTATTATAATATATACCACCTAACTGTGGTTTTTTTTGCATTCTTTATACCGTCGTCATAGTGTCATACTAGTTGTTACGAGTATACTACTATCTCTTTATCAACCAGTGTACAGTGCGGTAGTTCACGGCTGTGGCTACCTCTGTGTCGGCAGTCGGCAGGCAGTCCGTCCATCCATAATTGTATTATTATTATAATATATACCACCTAACCGTGGTTTTTTTTTCATTCTTTATACCGTCGTCATAGTGTCATACTAGTTGTTACGAGTATACTACTATCTCTTTATCAACCAGTGTACAGTGCGGTAGTTCACGGCTGTGGCTACCTCTGTGTCGGCAGTCGGCAGGCAGTCCGTCCATCCATAATTGTATTATTATTATAATATATACCACCTAACCGTGGTTTTTTTTTCATTCTTTATACCGTCGTCATAGTGTCATACTAGTTGTTACGAGTATACTACTATCTATTTATCAACCAGTGTACAGTGCGGTAGTTCACGGCTGTGGCTACCTCTGTGTCGGCAGTCGGCAGGCAGTCCGTCCATCCATAATTGTATTATTATTATAATATATACCACCTAACCGTGGTTTTTTTTTCATTCTTTATACCGTCGTCATAGTGTCATACTAGTTGTTACGAGTATACTACTATCTCTTTATCAACCAGTGTACAGTGCGGTAGTTCACGGCTGTGGCTACCTCTGTGTCGGCAGTCGGCAGGCAGTCCGTCCATCCATAATTGTATTATTATTATAATATATACCACCTAACCGTGGTTTTTTTTTCATTCTTTATACCGTCGTCATAGTGTCATACTAGTTGTTACGAGTATACTACTATCTCTTTATCAACCAGTGTACAGTGCGGTAGTTCACGGCTGTGGCTACCTCTGTGTCGGCAGTCGGCAGGCAGTCCGTCCATCCATAATTGTATTATTATTATAATATATACCACCTAACCGTGGTTTTTTTATACCACCTAACCGTGGCAGTCCGTCCATAATTGTATACTAGTATCCAATCCATCCATCTCCATTGTTTACCTGAGGTGCCTTTTAGTTCTGCCTATAAAATATGGAGAACAAAAAAGTTGAGGTTCCAAAATTAGGGAAAGATCAAGATCCACTTCCACCTCGTGCTGAAGCTGCTGCCACTAGTCATGGCCGAGACGATGAAATGCCAGCAACGTCGTCTGCCAAGGCCGATGCCCAATGTCATAGTACAGAGCATGTCAAATCCAAAACACCAAATATCAGAAAAAAAAGGACTCCAAAACCTAAAATAAAATTGTCGGAGGAGAAGCGTAAACTTGCCAATATGCCATTTACCACACGGAGTGGCAAGGAACGGCTGAGGCCCTGGCCTATGTTCATGGCTAGTGGTTCAGCTTCACATGAGGATGGAAGCACTCAGCCTCTCGCTAGAAAACTGAAAAGACTCAAGCTGGCAAAAGCACCGCAAAGAACTGTGCGTTCTTTGAAATCCCAAATCCACAAGGAGAGTCCAATTGTGTCGTTTGCGATGCCTGACCTTCCCAACACTGGACGTGAAGAGCATGCGCCTTCCACTATTTGCATGCCCCCTGCAAGTGCTGGAAGGAGCACCCGCAGTCCAGTTCCTGATAGTCAGATTGAAGATGTCAGTGTTGAAGTACACCAGGATGAGGAGGATATGGGTGTTGCTGGCGCTGGGGAGGAAATTGACCAGGAGGATTCTGATGGTGAGGTGGTTTGTTTAAGTCAGGCACCCGGGGAGACACCTGTTGTCCGTGGGAGGAATATGGCCGTTGACATGCCAGGTGAAAATACCAAAAAAATCAGCTCTTCGGTGTGGAGGTATTTCACCAGAAATGCGGACAACAGGTGTCAAGCCGTGTGTTCCCTTTGTCAAGCTGTAATAAGTAGGGGTAAGGACGTTAACCACCTCGGAACATCCTCCCTTATACGTCACCTGCAGCGCATTCATAATAAGTCAGTGACAAGTTCAAAAACTTTGGGTGACAGCGGAAGCAGTCCACTGACCAGTAAATCCCTTCCTCTTGTAACCAAGCTCACGCAAACCACCCCACCAACTCCCTCAGTGTCAATTTCCTCCTTCCCCAGGAATGCCAATAGTCCTGCAGGCCATGTCACTGGCAAGTCTGACGAGTCCTTTCCTGCCTGGGATTCCTCCGATGCATCCTTGCGTGTAACGCCTACTGCTGCTGGCGCTGCTGTTGTTGCCGCTGGGAGTCGATGGTCATCCCAGAGGGGAAGTCGTAAGCCCACTTGTACTACTTCCAGTAAGCAATTGACTGTTCAACAGTCCTTTGCGAGGAAGATGAAATATCACAGCAGTCATCCTACTGCAAAGCGGATAACTGAGTCCTTGACAACTATGTTGGTGTTAGACGTGCGTCCGGTATCCGCCGTTAGTTCACAGGGAACTAGACAATTTATTGAGGCAGTGTGCCCCCGTTACCAAATACCATCTAGGTTCCACTTCTCTAGGCAGGCGATACCGAGAATGTACACGGACGTCAGAAAAAGACTCACCAGTGTCCTAAAAAATGCAGTTGTACCCAATGTCCACTTAACCACGGACATGTGGACAAGTGGAGCAGGGCAGGGTCAGGACTATATGACTGTGACAGCCCACTGGGTAGATGTATGGACTCCCGCCGCAAGAACAGCAGCGGCGGCACCAGTAGCAGCATCTCGCAAACGCCAACTCTTTCCTAGGCAGGCTACGCTTTGTATCACCGCTTTCCAGAATACGCACACAGCTGAAAACCTCTTACGGCAACTGAGGAAGATCATCGCGGAATGGCTTACCCCAATTGGACTCTCCTGTGGATTTGTGGCATCGGACAACGCCAGCAATATTGTGTGTGCATTAAATATGGGCAAATTCCAGCACGTCCCATGTTTTGCACATACCTTGAATTTGGTGGTGCAGAATTTTTTAAAAAACGACAGGGGCGTGCAAGAGATGCTGTCGGTGGCCAGAAAAATTGCGGGACACTTTCGGCGTACAGGCACCACGTACAGAAGACTGGAGCACCACCAAAAACTACTGAACCTGCCCTGCCATCATCTGAAGCAAGAAGTGGTAACGAGGTGGAATTCAACCCTCTATATGCTTCAGAGGTTGGAGGAGCAGCAAAAGGCCATTCAAGCCTATACAATTGAGCACGATATAGGAGATGGAATGCACCTGTCTCAAGTGCAGTGGAGAATGATTTCAACGTTGTGCAAGGTTCTGATGCCCTTTGAACTTGCCACACGTGAAGTCAGTTCAGACACTGCCAGCCTGAGTCAGGTCATTCCCCTCATCAGGCTTTTGCAGAAGAAGCTGGAGGCATTGAAGAAGGAGCTAACACGGAGCGATTCCGCTAGGCATGTGGGACTTGTGGATGCAGCCCTTAATTCGCTTAACAAGGATTCACGGGTGGTCAATCTGTTGAAATCAGAGCACTACATTTTGGCCACCGTGCTCGATCCTAGATTTAAAGCCTACCTTGGATCTCTCTTTCCGGCAGACACAGGTCTGCTGGGGTTGAAAGACCTGCTGGTGACAAAATTGTCAAGTCAAGCGGAACGCGACCTGTCAACATCTCCTCCTTCACATTCTCCCGCAACTGGGGGTGCGAGGAAAAGGCTCAGAATTCCGAGCCCACCCGCTGGCGGTGATGCAGGGCAGTCTGGAGCGACTGCTGATGCTGACATCTGGTCCGGACTGAAGGACCTGACAACGATTACGGACATGTCGTCTACTGTCACTGCATATGATTCTCTCAACATTGATAGAATGGTGGAGGATTATATGAGTGACCGCATCCAAGTAGGCACGTCACACAGTCCGTACTTATACTGGCAGGAAAAAGAGGCAATTTGGAGGCCCTTGCACAAACTGGCTTTATTCTACCTAAGTTGCCCTCCCACAAGTGTGTACTCCGAAAGAGTGTTTAGTGCCGCCGCTCACCTTGTCAGCAATCGGCGTACGAGGTTACATCCAGAAAATGTGGAGAAGATGATGTTCATTAAAATGAATTATAATCAATTCCTCCGCGGAGACATTGACCAGCAGCAATTGCCTCCACAAAGTACACAGGGAGCTGAGATGGTGGATTCCAGTGGGGACGAATTGATAATCTGTGAGGAGGGGGATGTACACGGTGATATATCGGAGGGTGAAGATGAGGTGGACATCTTGCCTCTGTAGAGCCAGTTTGTGCAAGGAGAGATTAATTGCTTCTTTTTTGGGGGGGGTCCAAACCAACCCGTCATATCAGTCACAGTCGTGTGGCAGACCCTGTCACTGAAATGATGGGTTGGTTAAAGTGTGCATGTCCTGTTTTGTTTATACAACATAAGGGTGGGTGGGAGGGCCCAAGGATAATTCCATCTTGCACCTCTTTTTTCTTTTCTTTTTCTTTGCATCATGTGCTGATTGGGGAGGGTTTTTTGGAAGGGACATCCTGCGTGACACTGCAGTGCCACTCCTAGATGGGCCCGGTGTTTGTGTCGGCCACTAGGGTCGCTAATCTTACTCACACAGCTACCTCATTGCGCCTCTTTTTTTCTTTGCGTCATGTGCTGTCTGGGGAGGGTTTTTTGGAAGGGACATCCTGCGTGACACTGCAGTGCCACTCCTAGATGTGCCCGGTGTTTGTGTCGGCCACTAGGGTCGCTAATCTTACTCACACAGTCAGCTACCTCATTGCGCCTCTTTTTTTCTTTGCGTCATGTGCTGTTTGGGGAGGGTTTTTTGGAAGGGCCATCCTGCGTGACACTGCAGTGCCACTCCTAGATGGGCCCGGTGTTTGTGTCGGCCACTAGGGTCGCTTATCTTACTCACACAGCGACCTCGGTGCAAATTTTAGGACTAAAAATAATATTGTGAGGTGTGATGTGTTCAGAATAGGCTGAAAATGAGTGTAAATTATGTTTTTTGAGGTTAATAATACTTTGGGATCAAAATTACCCCCAAATTCTATGATTTAAGCTGTTTTTTAGTGTTTTTTGAAAAAAACACCCGAATCCAAAACACACCCGAATCCGACAAAAAAAATTCGGTGAGGTTTTGCCAAAACGCGTTCGAACCCAAAACACGGCCGCGGAACCGAACCCAAAACCAAAACACAAAACCCGAAAAATTTCAGGCGCTCATCTCTAATGAAAATCTGCATGGACTGGGGCAAGTTTTGATGGTGTGACCAATGGTGGCATCTAAAGAAGCACCAGGCAGTATTACAGAGTCTATAGACACTGACAGTGGGCGACTCAGTCCTGCACACTTTAACAAAGGGAAGGGCTTTGTAGAGGCATTTGCATACAGTGCAAACTACATATTTAATTTTATTTAATATTTTAGTATTATTTATTATGTTTTCATATTTGTGGTAAAGCATTTTATTAATAAACTATAGTTTGTCCTTCTTGCTTTTTTGTATGCAATGGTCAACAATATAACAGATTGTGTATACTTTATATAAGCTAGGAGGGAGGGCGTTTGAGATGGTTGAAGGTAGACGGTAGCTATGCCCTCTACTGTACTATCCACACCCCACAGATGTCTTTGGAGTGTGTAGACCACACCCCAAAAGCACTGGTCACCTTACCCCATATGAGTAGTCACACCCCTGACATGCTGATCACAACTGCTACAAAGTAGATACAATACAATAGGCCCATCATAAATTTCAGCTCCAGGCCCATGTGGACCTTAATCTGGCACTGAGTGTGCGCACCTCTGCGTCTCCTCCTCCTGCTCTGCGGCTTCCTGTACAGCAGCCCGCGGTATAGCTGGTGGAGGGGGGGAGGGCGGCGGCACGCCCTCTATCTTTTCCGATGCCTGGAGCTCACGCTTCACAGGAGCCACCTTCGCTACATGAGATTACTACCGCCCCATCTCTCTTCTCCCCTTCGCCTCCAAACTACTTGAATGACTGGTCTACAGCCGCCTCACAAGCTACCTCTCTGATCACTCCATCCTTGACCCACTACAATCTGGCTTTCGCCCACTCCACCGAGACTTCCCTGGTGAAAGCCACCAATGACCTGCTTTCAGCCAAATCCAAGGGCCACTTCTCTTTGCTTATCCTTCTGGACCTCTCTGCTGCCTTTGACACCGTGGATCACCCTCTCCTCCTCTGCACACTCCAAAATGCTGGCCTCTCTAGCACCGTCCTTGACTGGTTTACCTCATACCTCACTAACCACTCCTTCTCTATGTCTGCCTCCGGAACCACCTCACACCCTTCCATCCTTCCTGTTGGTGTCCCTCAGGGTTCTGTCCTAGGCCCCCTTCTGTTCTCCCTGTACACCTCTTCCCTGGGTGCGCTCATTAACTCCTTTGGCCTTCAATACCACCTCTATGCTGATGACACCCAACTCTACCTCTCCTCTCCTGAACTGTCGCTCTCTGTCCTCTCTCAGGTCTCCAGCTGCCTCTCTGCCAACTCCTCCTGGATGTCTGAGCGCTCTCTGAAGCTCAACATGGACAAAACTGAACTCATTATCTTTCCCCCAGCCAGAGCAACACCCCCTACAAATATCTCTATCATTGTTGACAACACTATCATCTCCCCCGTTCCCCAACTCCGCTGCCTGGGCGTGACTCTTGACTCATCCCTCTCCTTTGCACCCTACATCCAAGCTCTGGCGCAATCTTGTCGGTTCCAGCTACGCAACATTGCTCGCATCAGGCCATTTCTCTCCCAGAGTGCAACTAAACTTATCATCCACTCACTGGTCATCTCACAACTCGACTACTGCAATGTTCTCCTCACTGGCCTCACTTGCTCCCACCTCGCACGCCCTCCAATCTGTCCTCAACTCCGCATCTAGGCTCATCTTCCTCAACCGCCGCTCCACTTCTGCCACTCCCCTTTGACAAAATCTACACTGGCTCCCATTCCCCTACAGAATCCTCTTCAAACTCCTCACCCTAACATTCAAGGCCATCTCTAATTCCACTGCTCCCTACATCTCCAACCTCCTCTCCCTTCATACCCCCTCCCGCCCACTACGGTCGGCTGATGACCATCGCCTCTCCTCTACCTTGGTCACTGCTTCCCATGCACGAGTTCAGGATTTTGCCCGTGCTGCACCCCTTCAGTGGAACGCGCTCCCCTGCTCCATTAGACTCTCCCCGACCTTGCAAAGCTTCAAACGGGCACTGAAAATCCACCTATTTATCAAAGCGTACCCCTCCAATGCATAACCTAGTCCTTAGGCTGCTCCTCCATCCCCCTGCCCCACACCTTGAACATCTCTGCTTTGCTTGCATACTGCTATCAGGCTTCCTCCTGCTTGCTTGCACCTCATGCCATCTGTCTGTCATCCCTCCCCACTAGATTGTTAGCTCTTCAGAGCATGGCCCTCTTTCCTATTGTTGTCTAAGCCCTCTTCTCGACACATTTCAGTCAGCGACCATCTTTACCTGCTTTTTCTCCTACTGGTAAAGGCTCCTCTCTATCTATGGCCGCCAGCCCCAAGTAGTACAATGATTACTCCCTTGCTACTTATATCTAAGCTGTATTATGTTTTGAGAATTGTGGTGCTCTTTGTTACCTGTACTCCATTTTTGTTATTTAATTACTGTTATGCTAAGTTTTGTCTCCCTGTACTGTCCTTTGAACGGCACTGAGTAACACTTGTGGCGCCCTATAAATAAAATGTAATAATAATAATAATAATAATTACGCACACCAGACACATACAGTGTAGTCACAGATACATTATCTTCAGGTTAGTTGAAGGATTAGGCTAATACAACGCTTACAGAATTGAAAAAACACACATAAAAAAGAAACGTGATATTCAGAATGAAAAGAATTGACAGATTTTATTTTCTGCTGGTTTAATACATATGGTGGACACGTCTGAAGGAGCCAATTCTGGGGCTGGTGGCACCCCAGTCGGTGTATCTCCGGTACTCCCCTGATCTCAGGTAGTACTGACGTCCCCGGTAGTTGGGCTCCTCATAGAACATCCAGTATCCGTCTTGTACATGGGCGGAGTGGATGTCATGGTAGCGGAACCTCTCATAAACATGGGGACAGTCTTCTGTGAACTCCATCATCTGACCTCGGAAGTCTTCTTTCTCATAGATCCTGACTCTGAATGATCCCTGGTGCTGAATTAAACATGTTCAACATATTATTGTAACATAATTTTCCTAACATTGTAAAACACATTACCTATATTCTTCAGGTGTAATCAATATTATTGTAAACATCCTATTCTATTTACAGCATTATATGGAGGAGTTGATTATCCACGGGGCACAATTTGCTAATTGTACAGTTTTAGAAATACTTTGGTCAGGTAATATAATTTAGGATATCTTCTCCATGTAAAGAAATTGTGGAAATATTTATAATTACCTGGGGGCTCAGATGACAGGACTTTATAGAGTCATTGTAACCCAGCCACTGCTGGAAGTCGGGGTACTCCCCTCTATGCAGGAAGTACTGGTGCCCCCTGTAGTTGGGGTGCTCATACAGGATCCAGTTTCCACTCTCCACACGGATGGAGTTACAGCGCCTGAAGTATAAGGACATGTCTGGGCACTCAGAGTTACACTCATGGGAGCGGCCCTGGAAGTTCCTGTCCTCGTAGAAGATGATCTGTGGAAAGAAAGATATTGCTCTATTTTAATCATTCCAAAATCTTTTTTTTTGCAGCAGATAATTCAGGAAATTGTGCAGGCATTTTAATGTTAATAAAGATTTATTTATTCTTCTATATATGTTTTTTTAAAGTTTAATTACTAAGAAAAATACAAAACAAATAAGGTACGTAATTTCTGAATAAATCATATTACCCATTAGATGTGTGCATGTAACGCCCAATTTTCTTTGTCAAGCTCTTATCAATTCCATCTCTCACATTTATGGTACATACACACTGGGCAATTTTGAGCTCAAAGTACAGTAGCTCACTTTTGGCGTTTTGAGCTACTTAGAGCCCAAACTCGTCCACTGTGTATGGGCTAGCGGTGAGCGCTGAGGCGCGCTCCCACATCATTGCTAGCTGCCGCCATCCGTCAGGCTCTTTGTACAGCCGAGTGAAGCACTTTCCACAGTCTTCCAAGCATATACTGTAGGCATAAGGGTAATTATAATGTGTATCTGGCAGCACTGTGGGGGCATATAATGTTTATCTGTGGGCAGTACGAATAGTGTAATGGTTAGCATTACTGCCTCACAACACTGAGGTCATGGGTTCGATTCCCACCATGGCCCTAACTGTGTGGAGTTTGTATATTCTCCCCATACTTGCGTGGGTTTCCTCCGGGTTCTCCGGTTTCCTCACACAATCCAAAAATATACTAGTAGGTCAATTGGCTTAAAAAAAAATTAACCCTAGCGTGAATGTGTCTGTGTGTACATGTGATATGGAATATAGATTGTAAGTTCCACTGGGGCAGGGACTGATGTGAATGGGCAAAATATTCTCTATACAGCGCTGCAGAATATGTGTGCGCTATATAAATAACTGGTAATAATAATAATTTGGCAGCACTGCTCTACTTTCCTACTGTGATATAAAAAAAGCTATTTTATATTTCAGCAGACCTGTGACCGCACTCTCACTGCGTGAGCCTTGTGTGAACCTTTCCTGCCCGTTTCTAAAATGGCGACTGTAAGAAAAAAAGGAAAGTTGACAGCAAGGGCCGACGATTCCAGGACAAGTGGAAATTGCAGTATTTTTTCACTGAAATATGAAACAACTGTATCTGTCTAATTTGCCAAGAGACTTTGGCTGTTTTCAAGGAGTTCAATATCAAGAGGCACTACCAGACGAAACATGCTAACTACGACGAGCTAACTGGGAACAAACGCAGTGAAAAATTGAAGCAACTGGAAGCTGTTTTAAAGACACAGCAGTGCTTTTTCACAAGAGCCCGTGAGTCAAATGAAAATGCCACAAAGGCGAGCTACGAGGTGGCAACGCTGATTGCCAAGCACTGCAAACCTTTTACTGAGGGTGAATTTATCAAAGACTGCATGATGAAAATGGTGAAGAAAATTTGTCCTGAGAAGAAGCAAGAGTTTGCTAATGTTTACCTGGCTCGCAACACTGTGTTACGGAGAATTGAAGATGCTTCATCTGATATTAAGAGACAGTTAGAGGCAAAAGGAGTGGAGTTTGACTTTTTTTCATTAGCCTGCGACGAAAGCACGGACGCATCTGACAAATCTCAGTTACCGATTTTTTTGAGAGGAGTGGACAATGAGTTACTGAGTGATGAGCTACTTGACCTCCAGAGCCTTAAGGACCAAACAAGAGGAACATATTTATTTGTTTCTGTTTGTTCCGCCGTAGATGACAGGAAACTACCGTGGAATAAAGTCAGTGGGATTATTACAGATGGCGCACCTGCCATGGCTGGCGAGTGAAGTGGATTATCAACCCTAGTCTGTAACAAAGTCAGCGAAGAAGGAAGCAAAGCTATAAAACTCCACTGTATTATTCACCAACAAGTTCTCTGTGACAAACATCTGAAATATGATCATGTTATGAAACCAGTGATACAGGCTATTAATTATATTCGCTCCAGAGCCTTGTGCCACCGCCAGTTTCAACAGTTTATACTCGACATCCAGGCTGAACACGGAGATTTTGTGTATCACAACGACGTAAGATGGCTCAGTCGGGGGTCTGCACTGCAGCGCTTCTACTCTCTTAGGAAAGAAATCGGACAATTATTGGCAAAAAAGGGACAAACGATGCCAGAACTATCTGATCATGTTTGGCTGGCTGATTTGGGATTTTTAGTTGACATAACACGACATCTGAATTAGTGATGAGCGGGTTCGGTTTCCGAGAAACCGAACCCACCCGAGCTTTACCTTTTTTTACACGGGTCCGAGCAGACTCGGATCCTCCCGCCTTGCTCGGCTAACCCGAGCGCGCCCGAACGTCATCATCCCGCTGTCGGATTCTCGCGAGATTCGGATTCTATAAGCAGCCGCGCGTCGCCGCCATTTTCACACGTGCATTGAGATTGATAGGGAGAGGACGTGGCTGGCGTCCTCTCCATTTATACGAGACACTACAGTTGATCTGATTGCTTTGCTTTGCTTGTTTATTTTACTATTGTGGGGAGGATTTGAGGAGCAGCTGTTAGGAGGAGTACAGTGCAGAGTTTTGCTGATAGTGACCACCAGTTTTTTATCCGTTCTCTTCTCTGCCTGAAAAAAACGCTCAATACCATATCTGTGCTCAGTGTGCTGCATGATATATCTGTGCTGAGTGCTCACACTGCTTAATTGTGGGGACTGGGGAGCAGCTATAGCAGGAGTACAGTGCAGAGTTTTGCTGACAGTGACCAGCAGTATACGTTTGTCTGCCTGAAAAACACTCCTGTGGCTTTTTTTTTTATACTAGTAGTTTAGCAGTTTGCTGACAGTGTCCACCAGGTCCATTATACTGTATATAGCAGTACGGTAGGCCACTGCTGTACCTACCTCTGTGTCGTCACTCGTCATCCATAAAGTATACTATCCATCCATCTACATTGTATACCTGTGGTGGCTTTTTTTTTTATACTAGTAGTTTAGCAGTCTGCTGACACTGTGTCCACCAGGTCCATTATACTGTATATAGCAGTACGGTAGGCCACTGCTGTACCTACCTCTGTGTCGTCACTCGTCATCCATAAAGTATACTATCCATCCATCTACATTGTATACCTGTGGTGGCTTTTTTTTATACTAGTAGTTTAGCAGTCTGCTGACAGTGTCCACCAGGTCCATTATACTGTATATAGCAGTACGGTAGGCCACTGCTGTACCTACCTCTGTGTCGTCACTCGTCATCCATAAAGTAATAGTATACTATCCATCCATCTACATTGTATACCTGCGGTGGCTTTTTTTTTATACTAGTAGTTTAGCAGTCTGCTGACAGTGTCCACCAGGTCCATTATACTGTATATAGCAGTACGGTAGGCCACTGCTGTACCTATCTCTGTGTCGTCACTCGTCATCCATAAAGTATACTATCCATCCATCTACATTGTATACCTGTGGTGGCTTTTTTTTTTTTTATACTAGTAGTTTAGCAGTCTGCTGACAGTGTCCACCAGGTCCATTATACTGTATATAGCAGTACGGTAGGCCACTGCTGTACCTACCTCTGTGTCGTCACTCGTCATCCATAAAGTATACTATCCATCCATCTACATTGCATACCTGTGGTGGCTTTTTTTTTTATACTAGCAGTTTAGCAGTCTGCTGACAGTGTCCACCAGGTCCATTATACTGTATATAGCAGTACGGTAGGCCACTGCTGTACCTACCTCTGTGTCGTCACTCGTCATCCATAAAGTATACTATCCATCCAGCTACATTGTATACCTGTGGTTGCTTTTTTTTTTTTATACTAGTAGTTTAGCAGTCTGCTGACAGTGTCCACAAGGTCCATTATACTGTATATAGCAGTACGGTAGGCCACTGCTGTACCTACCTCTGTGTCGTCACTCGTCATCCATAAAGTATACTATCCATCCATCTACATTGTATACCTGTGGTGGCTTTTTTTTTTTATACTAGTAGTTTAGCAGTCTGCTGACAGTGTCCACCAGGTCCATTATACTGTATATAGCAGTACGGTAGGCCACTGCTGTACCTACCTCTGTGTCGTCACTCGTCATCCATAAAGTATACTATCCATCCATCTACATTGTATACCTGTGGTGGCTTTTAGTTGTGCGCATTAAAATATGGAGAACAAAAATGTGGAGGTTAAAAAAATAGGGACAGATCAAGATCCACTTCCACCTCGTGCTGAAGCTGCTGCCACTAGTCATGGCCGAGACAATGAAATGCCATCAACGTCGTCTGCCAAGGCCGATGCCCAATGTCATAGTACAGAGCATGTAAAATCCATTACACAAAAGATCAGTAAAATGCCTCAAAAATCAAAATTAAAAGCGTCTGAGGAGAAGCGTAAACTTGCCAATATGCCATTTACCACACGGAGTGGCAAGGAACGGCTGAGGCCCTGGCCTATGTTCATGGCTAGGGGTTCAGCTTCACATGAGGATGGAAGCACTCATCCTCCTGCTAGAAAACTTAAAAGAGTTAAGATGGCAAAAGCACAGCAAAGAACTGTGCGTTCTTCAAAATCACAAATCCCCAAGGAGAGTCCAATTGTGTCGGTTGCGATGCCTGACCTTCCCGACACTGGACGGGAATAGCTTGCGCCTTCCACCATTTGCACGCCCCCTGCAATTGCTGGAAGGAGCACCCGCAGTCCAGTTCCTGATAGTCAAATTGACGATGTCACTGTTGAAGTACACCAGGATGAGGTTATGGGTGTTGCTGGCGCTGGGGAGGAAATTGACAAGGAGGATTCTGATGGTGAGGTGGTTTGTTTAAGTCAGGCACCCGGGGAGACACCTGTTGTCCGTGGAAGGAATATGGCCATTGACATGCCTGGTCAAAATACAAAAAAAAATCAGCTCTTCGGTGTGGAATTATTTCAACACAAATGCGGACAACAGGTGTCAAGCCGTGTGTTGCCTTTGTCAAGCTGTAATAAGTAGGGGTAAGGACGTTAACCACCTCGGAACATCCTCCCTTATACGTCACCTGCAGCGCATTCATCATAAGTCAGTGACAAGTTCAAAAACTTTGGGTGACAGCGGAAGCAGTCCACTGACCACTAAATCCCTTCCTCTTGTAACCAAGCTCCTGCAAACCACACCACCAACTCCCTCAGTGTCAATTTCCTCCTTACCCAGGAAAGCCAATAGTCCTGCAGGCCATGTCACTGGCAAGTCTGACGAGTCCTCTCCTGCCTGGGATTCCTCCGATGCATCCTTGAGTGTAACGCCTACTGCTGCTGGCGCTGCTGTTGTTGCTGCTGGGAGTTGATCGTCATCCCAGAGGGGAAGTCGGAAGACCACTTGTACTACTTCCAGTAAGCAATTGACTGTCCAACAGTCCTTAGCGAGGAAGATGAAATATCACAGCAGTCATCCTGCTGCAAAGCGGATAACTGAGGCCTTGGCAGCCTGGGTGATGAGAAACGTGGTTCCGGTATCCATCGTTAATTCAGAGCCAACTAGAGACTTGATTTAGGTACTGTGTCCCCGGTACCAAATACCATCTAGGTTCCATTTCTCTAGGCAGGCGATACCGAAAATGTACACAAACCTCAGAAAAAGAGTCACCAGTGTCCTAAAAAATGCAGTTGTACCCAATGTCCACTTAACCACGGACATGTGGACAAGTGGAGCAGGGCAGACTCAGGACTATATGACTTTGAAAACCCACTGGGTAGATGTATTGCCTCCCACAGCAAGAACAGCGGCGGCGGCACCAGTAGCAGCATCTCGCAAACGCCAACTCGTTCCTAGGCAGGCTACGCTTTGTATCACCGCTTTCCAGAATACGCACACAGCTGAAAACCTCTTACGGCAACTGAGGAAGATCATCGCAGAATGGCTTACCCCAATTGGACTCTCCTGGGGATTTGTGACATCGGACAACGCCAGCAATATTGTGTGTGCATTACATCTGGGCAAATTCTAGCACGTCCCATGTTTTGCACATACCTTGAATTTGGTGGTGCAGAATTATTTAAAAAACGACAGGGGCGTGCAAGAGATGCTGTCGGTGGCCCGAAGAATTGCGGGACACTTTCGGCGTTCAGGCACCGCGTACAGAAGACTGGAGCACCACCAAAAATACCTGAACCTGCCCTGCCATCATCTGAAGCAAGAGGTGGTAACGAGGTGGAATTCAACCCTCTATATGCTTCAGAGGATGGAGGAGCAGCAAAAGGCCATTCAAGCCTATACATCTGGCCACGATATAGGCAAAGGAGGTGGAATGCACCTGTCTCAAGCGCAGTGGAGAATGATTTCAACGTTGTGCAAGGTTCTGCAAACCTTTGAACTTGCCACACGTGAAGTCAGTTCAGACACTGCCAGCCTGAGTCAGGTCATTCCCCTCATCAGGCTTTTGCAGAAGAAGCTGGAGACATTGAAGGAGGAGCTAAAACAGAGCGATTCCGCTAGGCATGTGGGACTTGTGGATAGAGCCCTTCATTCGCTTAACCAGGATTCACGGGTGGTCAATCTGTTGAAATCAGAGCACTACATTTTGGCCACCGTGCTCGATCCTAGATTTAAAACCTACGTTGTATCTCTCTTTCCGGCAGACACAAGTCTACAGGGGTTCAAAGACCTGCTGGTGAGAAAATTGTCAAGTCAAGCGGAACGTGACCCGTCAACAGCTCCTCCTTCACATTCTCCCGCTACTGGGGGTGCGAGGAAAAGGCTAAGAATTCCGAGCCCACCCGCTTGCGGTGATGCATGGCAGTCTGGAGCGAGTGCTGACATCTGGTCCGGACTGAAGGACCTGCCAGCGATTACTGACATGTCGTCTACTGTCACTGCATATGATTCTCTCACCATTGAAAGAATGGTGGAGGATTATATGAGTGACCGCATCCAAGTAGGCACGTCAGACAGTCCGTACGTATACTGGCAGGAAAAAGAGGCAATTTGGAGGCCCTTGCAGAAACTGGCTTTATTCTACCTAAGTTGCCCTCCCTCCAGTGTGTACTCCAAAAGAGTGTTTAGTGCAGCCGCTCACCTTGTCAGCAATCGGCGTACAAGGTTACTTCCAGAAAATGTGGAGAAGATGATGTTCATTAAAATGAATTATAATCAATTCCTCCGTGGAGACATTCACCAGCAGCAATTGCCTCCAGAAAGTACACGGGGACCTGAGATGGTGGATTCCAGTGGGGACGAATTAATAATCTGTGAGGAGGGGGATGTACACAGTGAAAGGGGTGATGAATCGGACGATGATGATGAGGTGGACATCTTGCCTCTCTAGAGCCAGTTTGTGCAAGGAGAGATTGATTGCTTCTTTTTTGTTGGGGGCCCAAACCAACCAGTCATTTTAGTCACAGTCGTGTGGCAGACCCTGTCGCTGAAATGATGGGTTCGTTAAAGTGTGCATGTCCTGTTTATACAACATAAGGGTGGGTGGGAGGGCCCAAGGACAATTCCATCTTGCACCTCTTTTTTCTTTCATTTTTCTTTGCATCATGTGCTGTTTGGGGAGTATTTTTTTGAAGGGCCATCCTGCCTGACACTGCAGTGTCACTCCTAGATGGGCCAGGTGTTTGTGTCGGCCACTTGGGTCGCTTAGCTTAGTCACACAGCTACCTCATTGCGCCTCTTTTTTTCTTTGCATCATGTGCTGTTTGGGGACTATTTTTTTCAAGTGCCATCCTGTCTGACACTGCAGTGCCACTCCTAGATGGGCCAGGTGTTTGTGTCGGCCACTTGGGTCGCTTAGCTTAGTCACACAGCTACCTCATTGCGACTCTTTTTTTCTTTGCATCATGTGCTGTTTGGGGACTATTTTTTTCAAGTGCCATCCTGTCTGACAGTGCAGTGCCACTCCTAGATGGGCCAGGTGTTTGTGTCGGCCACTAGGGTCGCTTAGCTTAGTCACACAGCTACCTCATTGCGCCTCTTTTTTTCTTTGCATCATGTGCTGTTTGGGGACTATTTTTTTCAAGTGCCATCCTGTCTGACACTGCAGTGCCACTCCTAGATGGGCCAGGTGTTTGTGTCGGCCACTTGGGTCGCTTAGCTTAGTCACACAGCTACCTCATTGCGCCTCTTTTTTTCTTTGCATCATGTGCTGTTTGGGGACAATTTTTTTCAAGTTCCATCCTGTCTGACACTGCAGTGCCACTCCTAGATGGGCCAGGTGTTTGTGTCGGCCACTAGGGTCGCTTAGCTTAGTCACACAGCTACCTCATTGCGCCTCTTTTTTTCTTTGCATCATGTGCTGTTTGGGGACTATTTTTTTCAAGTGCCATCCTGCCTGACACTGCAGTGCCACTCCTAGATGGGCCAGGTGTTTGTGTCGGCCACTTGTGTCGCTTAGCTTAGCCATCCAGCGACCTCGGTGCAAATTTTAGGACTAAAAATAATATTGTGAGGTGTTCAGAATAGACTGAAAATTAGAGATGAGCGGGTTCGGTTTCTCTGAATCCGAACCCGCCCGAACTTCATGTTTTTTTACACGGGTCCGAGCGACTCGGATCTTCCCGCCTTGCTCGGTTAACCCGAGCGCGCCCGAACGTCATCATCACGCTGTCGGATTCTCGCGAGGCTCGGATTCTATCGCGAGACTCGGATTCTATATAAGGAGCCGCGCGTCGCGGCCATTTTCACACGTGCTTTGAGATTGATAGGGAGAGGACGTGGCTGGCGTCCTCTCCGTTTAGAAATTAAAATAGATAGGAGAGTGAGAGTGAGACACTTCATTTACTTACTGGAGCTTAGGAGGAGTTATACTAGTGACTGATGACCACTGACCAGTGACCTGACCACCAGTGCAGTTTTATAATTTATTATTATTTAATAATCCGTTCTGTTCTTGTTCTCTGCCTGAAAAAAACGATACACAGTGACTCAGTCACACTCACATACCATATCTGTGCTCAGCCCAGTGTGCTGCATCATCTATGTATAATATCTGACTGTGCTCACACAGCTTAATTGTGGGAGAGACTGGGGAGCAGTTATAGGTTATAGCAGGAGCCAGGAGTACATATTAAACACAGTGCACACTTTTGCTGCCAGAGTGCCACTGCCAGTGTGACTGACCACTGACCACTGTGACCAGTGACCTGACCACACTGACCACCAGTATAGTATATTGTGATTGAATGTCTGCCTGAAAAAGTACACTCGTCGTGTGACTTGTGTGGTGTTTTTTTATTCTATAAAAATTAAAAAACTCATTCTGCTGACAGACAGTGTCCAGCAGGTCCGTCATTATATAATATATACCTGTCCGGCTGCAGTAGTGATATATATATATTTTTTATATCATTATTTATCATCCAGTCTATACTAGCAGCAGACACAGTACGGTAGTTCACGGCTGTAGCTACCTCTGTGTCGGCACTCGGCAGTCCATCCATAATTGTATACCACCTACCCGTGGTTTTTTTTTTCTTTCTTCTTTATACATACTACATCTCATTATCATCCAGTCTATATTAGCAGCAGACACAGTACAGTACGGTAGTCCAGGGCTGTAGCTACCTCTGTGTCGGCACTCGGCAGTCCATCCATAATTGTATACCACCTACCCGTGGTTTTTTTTTTTCTTTCTTCTTTATACATACTACATCTCATTATCATCCAGTCTATATTAGCAGCAGACACAGTACAGTACGGTAGTCCACGGCTGTAGCTACCTCTGTGTCGGCACTCGGCAGTCCATCCATAATTGTATACCACCTACCCGTGGTTTTTTTTTTCTTTCTTCTTTATACATACTACATCTCATTATCATCCAGTCTATATTAGCAGCAGACACAGTACAGTACGGTAGTCCACGGCTGTAGCTACCTCTGTGTCGGCACTCGGCAGTCCATCCATAATTGTATACCACCTACCCGTGGTTTTTTTTTCTTTCTTCTTTATACATACTACATCTCATTATCATCCAGTCTATATTAGCAGCAGACACAGTACAGTACGGTAGTCCACGGCTGTAGCTACCTCTGTGTCGGCACTCGGCAGTCCATCCATAATTGTATACCACCTACCCGTGGTTTTTTTTTTCTTTCTTCTTTATACATACTACATCTCATTATCATCCAGTCTATATTAGCAGCAGACACAGTACAGTACGGTAGTCCACGGCTGTAGCTACCTCTGTGTCGGCACTCGGCAGTCCATCCATAATTGTATACCACCTACCCGTGGTTTTTTTTTTCTTTCTTCTTTATACATACTACATCTCATTATCAACCAGTCTATATTAGCAGCAGACACAGTACAGTACGGTAGTTCACGGCTGTAGCTACCTCTGTGTCGGCACTCGGCAGTCCATCCATAATTGTATACCACCTACCCGTGGTTTTTTTTTTCTTTCTTCTTTATACATACTACATCTCATTATCATCCAGTCTATATTAGCAGCAGACACAGTACAGTACGGTAGTCCACGGCTGTAGCTACCTCTGTGTCGGCACTCGGCAGTCCATCCATAATTGTATACCACCTACCCGTGGTTTTTTTTTCTTTCTTCTTTATACATACTACATCTCATTATCATCCAGTCTATATTAGCAGCAGACACAGTACAGTACGGTAGTCCACGGCTGTAGCTACCTCTGTGTCGGCACTCGGCAGTCCATCCATAATTGTATACCACCTACCCGTGGTTTTTTTTTTCTTTCTTCTTTATACATACTACATCTCATTATCATCCAGTCTATATTAGCAGCAGACACAGTACAGTACGGTAGTCCACGGCTGTAGCTATCTCTGTGTCGGCACTCGGCAGTCCATCCATAATTGTATACCACCTACCCGTGGTTTTTTTTTTCTTTCTTCTTTATACATACTACATCTCATTATCATCCAGTCTATATTAGCAGCAGACACAGTACAGTACGGTAGTCCACGGCTGTAGCTACCTCTGTGTCGGCACTCGGCAGTCCATCCATAATTGTATACCACCTACCCGTGGTTTTTTTTTTCTTTCTTCTTTATACATACTACATCTCATTATCATCCAGTCTATATTAGCAGCAGACACAGTACAGTACGGTAGTCCACGGCTGTAGCTACCTCTGTGTCGGCACTCGGCAGTCCATCCATAATTGTATACCACCTACCCGTGGTTTTTTTTTTCTTTCTTCTTTATACATACTACATCTCATTATCATCCAGTCTATATTAGCAGCAGACACAGTACAGTACGGTAGTCCACGGCTGTAGCTATCTCTGTGTCGGCACTCGGCAGTCCATCCATAATTGTATACCACCTACCCGTGGTTTTTTTTTTCTTTCTTCTTTATACATACTACATCTCATTATCATCCAGTCTATATTAGCAGCAGACACAGTACAGTACGGTAGTCCACGGCTGTAGCTACCTCTGTGTCGGCACTCGGCAGTCCATCCATAATTGTATACCACCTACCCGTGGTTTTTTTTTTCTTTCTTCTTTATACATACTACATCTCATTATCATCCAGTCTATATTAGCAGCAGACACAGTACAGTACGGTAGTCCACGGCTGTAGCTACCTCTGTGTCGGCACTCGGCAGTCCATCCATAATTGTATACCACCTACCCGTGTTTTTTTTTTCTTTCTTCTTTATACATACTACATCTCATTATCATCCAGTCTATATTAGCAGCAGACACAGTACAGTACGGTAGTCCACGGCTGTAGCTACCTCTGTGTCGGCACTCTGCAGTCCATCCATAATTGTATACCACCTACCCGTGGTTTTTTTTTTCTTTCTTCTTTATACATACTACATCTCATTATCAACCAGTCTATATTAGCAGCAGACACAGTACAGTACGGTAGTCCACGGCTGTAGCTACCTCTGTGTCGGCACTCGGCAGTCCATCCATAATTGTATACCACCTACCCGTGGTTTTTTTTTTCTTTCTTCTTTATACATACTACATCTCATTATCATCCAGTCTATATTAGCAGCAGACACAGTACAGTACGGTAGTCCACGGCTGTAGCTACCTCTGTGTCGGCACTTGGCAGTCCATCCATAATTGTATACCACCTACCCGTGGTTTTTTTTTCTTTCTTCTTTATACATACTACATCTCATTATCATCCAGTCTATATTAGCAGCACACACAGTACAGTACGGTAGTCCACGGCTGTAGCTATCTCTGTGTCGGCACTCGGCAGTCCATCCATAATTGTATACCACCTACCCGTGGTTTTTTTTTTCTTTCTTCTTTATACATACTACATCTCATTATCATCCAGTCTATATTAGCAGCAGACACAGTACAGTACGGTAGTCCACGGCTGTAGCTACCTCTGTGTCGGCACTCGGCAGTCCATCCATAATTGTATACCACCTACCCGTGGTTTTTTTTTTCTTTCTTCTTTATACATACTACATCTCATTATCATCCAGTCTATATTAGCAGCAGACACAGTACAGTACGGTAGTCCACGGCTGTAGCTACCTCTGTGTCGGCACTCGGCAGTCCATCCATAATTGTATACCACCTACCCGTGGTTTTTTTTTTTCTTTCTTCTTTATACATACTACATCTCATTATCATCCAGTCTATATTAGCAGCAGACACAGTACAGTACGGTAGTCCATGGCTGTAGCTACCTCTGTGTCGGCACTCGGCAGTCCATCCATAATTGTATACCACCTACCCGTGGTTTTTTTTTTCTTTCTTCTTTATACATACTACATCTCATTATCAACCAGTCTATATTAGCAGCAGACACAGTACAGTACGGTAGTCCACGGCTGTAGCTACCTCTGTGTCGGCACTCGGCAGTCCATCCATAATTGTATACCACCTACCCGTGGTTTTTTTTTTCTTTCTTCTTTATACATACTACATCTCATTATCATCCAGTCTATATTAGCAGCAGACACAGTACAGTACGGTAGTCCACGGCTGTAGCTACCTCTGTGTCGGCACTCGGCAGTCCATCCATAATTGTATACCACCTACCCGTGGTTTTTTTTTTCTTTCTTCTTTATACATACTACATCTCATTATCATCCAGTCTATATTAGCAGCAGACACAGTACAGTACGGTAGTCCACGGCTGTAGCTATCTCTGTGTCGGCACTAGGCAGTCCATCCATAATTGTATACCACCTACCCGTGGTTTTTTTTTTCTTTCTTCTTTATACATACTACATCTCATTATCATCCAGTCTATATTAGCAGCAGACACAGTACAGTACGGTAGTCCACGGCTGTAGCTATCTCTGTGTCGGCACTAGGCAGTCCATCCATAATTGTATACCACCTACCCGTGGTTTTTTTTTTCTTTCTTCTTTATACATACTACATCTCATTATCATCCAGTCTATATTAGCAGCAGACACAGTACAGTACGGTAGTCCACGGCTGTAGCTACCTCTGTGTCGGCACTCGGCAGTCCATCCATAATTGTATACCACCTACCCGTGGTTTTTTTTTTCTTTCTTCTTTATACATACTACATCTCATTATCATCCAGTCTATATTAGCAGCAGACACAGTACAGTACGGTAGTCCACGGCAGTAGCTACCTCTGTGTCGGCACTCGGCAGTCCATCCATAATTGTATACCACCTACCCGTGGTTTTTTTTTTCTTTCTTCTTTATACATACTACATCTCATTATCAACCAGTCTATATTAGCAGCAGACACAGTACAGTACGGTAGTCCACGGCTGTAGCTACCTCTGTGTCGGCACTCGGCAGTCCATCCATAATTGTATACCACCTACCCGTGGTTTTTTTTTTCTTTCTTCTTTATACATACTACATCTCATTATCATCCAGTCTATATTAGCAGCAGACACAGTACAGTACGGTAGTCCACGGCTGTAGCTACCTCTGTGTCGGCACTCGGCAGTCCATCCATAATTGTATACCACCTACCCGTGGTTTTTTTTTTTTTTCTTCTTTATACATACTACATCTCATTATCATCCAGTCTATATTAGCAGCAGACACAGTACAGTACGGTAGTCCACGGCTGTAGCTATCTCTGTGTCGGCACTCGGCAGTCCATCCATAATTGTATACCATCTACCCGTGTTTTTTTTTTCTTTCTTCTTTATACATACTACATCTCATTATCATCCAGTCTATATTAGCAGCAGACACAGTACAGTACGGTAGTCCACGGCTGTAGCTACCTCTGTGTCGGCACTCGGCAGTCCATCCATAATTGTATACCACCTACCCGTGGGTTTTTTTTTCTTTCTTCTTTATACATACTACATCTCATTATCATCCAGTCTATATTAGCAGCAGACACAGTACAGTACGGTAGTCCACGGCTGTAGCTACCTCTGTGTCGGCACTCGGCAGTCCATCCATAATTGTATACCACCTACCCGTGGTTTTTTTTTTCTTTCTTCTTTATACATACTACATCTCATTATCATCCAGTCTATATTAGCAGCAGACACAGTACAGTACGGTAGTCCACGGCTGTAGCTACCTCTGTGTCGGCACTCGGCAGTCCATCCATAATTGTATACCACCTACCCGTGGTTTTTTTTTCTTTCTTCTTTATACATACTACATCTCATTATCAACCAGTCTATATTAGCAGCAGACACAGTACAGTACGGTAGTCCACGGCTGTAGCTACCTCTGTGTCGGCACTCGGCAGTCCATCCATAATTGTATACCACCTACCCGTGGTTTTTTTTTTCTTTCTTCTTTATACATACTACATCTCATTATCATCCAGTCTATATTAGCAGCAGACACAGTACAGTACGGTAGTCCACGGCTGTAGCTACCTCTGTGTCGGCACTCGGCAGTCCATCCATAATTGTATACCACCTACCCGTGTTTTTTTTTCTTTCTTCTTTATACATACTACATCTCATTATCATCCAGTCTATATTAGCAGCAGACACAGTACAGTACGGTAGTCCACGGCTGTAGCTATCTCTGTGTCGGCACTCGGCAGTCCATCCATAATTGTATACTAGTATCCATCCATCTCCATTGTTTACCTGAGGTGCCTTTTAGTTGTGCCTATTAAAATATGGAGAACAAAAATGTTGAGGTTCCAAAATTAGTAAAAGATCAAGATCCACTTCCACCTCGTGCTGAAGCTGCTGCCACTAGTCATGGCCGAGACGATGAAATGCCAGCAACGTCGTCTGCCAAGGCCGATGCCCAATGTCATAGTACAGAGCATGTCAAATCCAAAACACCAAATATCAGTAAAAAAAGGACTCCAAAACCTAAAATAAAATTGTCGGAGGAGAAGCGTAAACTTGCCAATATGCCATTTACCACACGGAGTGGCAAGGAACGGCTGAGGCCCTGGCCTATGTTCATGGCTAGTGGTTCAGCTTCACATGAGGATGGAAGCACTCAGCCTCTCGCTAGAAAACTGAAAAGACTCAAGCTGGCAAAAGCACCGCAAAGAACTGTGCGTTCTTCGAAATCCCAAATCCACAAGGAGAGTCCAATTGTGTCGGTTGCGATGCCTGACCTTCCCAACACTGGACGTGAAGAGCATGCGCCTTCCACCATTTGCACGCCCCCTGCAAGTGCTGGAAGGAGCACCCGCAGTCCAGTTCCTGATAGTCAGATTGAAGATGTCAGTGCTGAAGTACACCTGGATGAGGAGGATATGGGTGTTGCTGGCGCTGGGGAGGAAATTGACCAGGAGGATTCTGATGGTGAGGTGGTTTGTTTAAGTCAGGCACCCGGGGAGACACCTGTTGTCCGTGGGAGGAATATGGCCGTTGACATGCCTGGTGAAAATACCAAAAAAATCAGCTCTTCAGTGTGGAGGTATTTCAACAGAAAAGCGGACAACAGGTGTCAAGCCGTGTGTTGCCTTTGTCAAGCTGTAATAAGTAGGGGTAAGGACGTTAACCACCTCGGAACATCCTCCCTTATACGTCACCTGCAGCGCATTCATAATAAGTCAGTGACAAGTTCAAAAACTTTGGGCGATAGCGGAAGCAGTCCACTGACCAGTAAATCCCTTCCTCTTGTAACCAAGCTCACGCAAACCACCCCACCAACTCCCTCAGTGTCAATTTCCTCCTTCCCCAGGAATGCCAATAGTCCTGCAGGCCATGTCACTGGCAATTCTGACGAGTCCTCTCCTGCCTGGGATTCCTCCGATGCATCCTTGCGTGTAACGCCTACTGCTGCTGGCGCTGCTGTTGTTGCTGCTGGGAGTCGATGGTCATCCCAGAGGGGAAGTCGTAAGCCCACTTGTACTACTTCCAGTAAGCAATTGACTGTTCAACAGTCCTTTGCGAGGAAGATGAAATATCACAGCAGTCATCCTGCTGCAAAGCGGATAACTGAGGCCTTGACAACTATGTTGGTGTAAGACGTGCGTCCGGTATCCGCCGTTAGTTCACAGGGAACTAGACAATTTATTGAGGCAGTGTGCTCCCGTTACCAAATACCATCTAGGTTCCACTTCTCTAGGCAGGCGATACCGAGAATGTACACGGACGTCAGAAAAAGACTCACCAGTGTCCTAAAAAATGCAGTTGTACCCAATGTCCACTTAACCACGGACATGTGGACAAGTGGAGCAGGGCAGGGTCAGGACTATATGACTGTGACAGCCCACTGGGTAGATGTATGGACTCCCGCCGCAAGAACAGCAGCGGCGGCACCAGTAGCAGCATCTCGCAAACGCCAACTCTTTCCTAGGCAGGCTACGCTTTGTATCACCGGTTTCCAGAATACGCACACAGCTGAAAACCTCTTACGGCAACTGAGGAAGATCATCGCGGAATGGCTTACCCCAATTGGACTCTCCTGTGGATTTGTGGCATCGGACAACGCCAGCAATATTGTGTGTGCATTAAATATGGGCAAATTCCAGCACGTCCCATGTTTTGCACATACCTTGAATTTGGTGGTGCAGAATTTTTTTAAAAACGACAGGGGCGTGCAAGAGATGCTGTCGGTGGCCAGAAGAATTGCGGGACACTTTCGGCGTACAGGCACCACGTACAGAAGACTGGAGCACCACCAAAAACTACTGAACCTGCCCTGCCATCATCTGAAGCAAGAAGTGGTAACGAGGTGGAATTCAACCCTCTATATGCTTCAGAGGTTGGAGGAGCAGCAAAAGGCCATTCAAGCCTATACAATTGAGCACGATATAGGAGGTGGAATGCACCTGTCTCAAGCGTAGTGGAGAATGATTTCAACGTTGTGCAAGGTTCTGATGCCCTTTGAACTTGCCACACGTGAAGTCAGTTCAGACACTGCCAGCCTGAGTCAGGTCATTCCCCTCATCAGGCTTTTGCAGAAGAAGCTGGAGACATTGAAGGAGGAGCTAACACGGAGCAATTCCGCTAGGCATGTGGGACTTGTGGATGGAGCCCTTAATTCGCTTAACAAGGATTCACGGGTGGTCAATCTGTTGAAATCAGAGCACTACATTTTGGCCACCGTGCTCGATCCTAGATTTAAAGCCTACCTTGGATCTCTCTTTCCGGCAGACACAAGTCTGCTGGGGTTGAAAGACCTGCTGGTGAGAAAATTGTCAAGTCAAGCGGAACGCGACCTGTCAACATCTCCTCCTTCACATTCTCCCGCAACTGGGGGTGCGAGGAAAAGGCTCAGAATTCCGAGCCCACCCGCTGGCGGTGATGCAGGGCAGTCTGGAGCGACTGCTGATGCTGACATCTGGTCCGGACTGAAGGACCTGACAACGATTACGGATACGGACATGTCGTCTACTGGCACTGCATATGATTCTCTCCCCATTGAAAGAATGGTGGAGGATTATATGAGTGACCGCATCCAAGTAGGCACGTCACACAGTCCGTACTTATACTGGCAGGAAAAAGAGGCAATTTGGAGGCCCTTGCACAACCTGGCTTTATTCTACCTAAGTTGCCCTCCCACAAGTGTGTACTCCGAAAGAGTGTTTAGTGCCGCCGCTCACCTTGTCAGCAATCGGCGTACGAGGTTACATCCAGAAAATGTGGAGAAGATGATGTTCATTAAAATGAATTATAATCAATTCCTCCGCGGAGACATTGACCAGCAGCAATTGCCTCCACAAAGTACACAGGGAGCTGAGATGGTGGATTCCAGTGGGGACGAATTGATAATCTGTGAGGAGGGGGATGTACACGGTGATATATCGGAGGATGATGATGAGGTGGACATCTTGCCTCTGTAGAGCCAGTTTGTGCAAGGAGAGATTAATTGCTTCTTTTTTGGTGGGGGTCCAAACCAACCCGTCATATCAGTCACAGTCGTGTGGCAGACCCTGTCACTGAAATGATGGGTTGGTTAAAGTGTGCATGTCCTGTTTATACAACATAAGGGTGGGTGGGAGGGCCCAAGGACAATTCCATCTTGCACCTCTTTTTTCTTTAATTTTTCTTTGCGTCATGTGCTGTTTGGGGAGGGTTTTTTGGAAGGGACATCCTGCGTGACACTGCAGTGACACTCCTAGATGGGCCCGGTGTTTGTGTCGGCCACTAGGGTCGCTTATCTTACTCACACAGCTACCTCATTGCGCCTCTTTTTTTCTTTGCGTCATGTGCTGTTTGGGGAGGGTTTTTTGGAAGGGACATCCTGCGTGACACTGCAGTGACACTCCTAGATGGGCCCGGTGTTTGTGTCGGCCACTAGGGTCGCTTATCTTACTCACACAGCTACCTCATTGCGCCTCTTTTTTTCTTTGCGTCATGTGCTGTTTGGGGAGGGTTTTTTGGAAGGGACATCCTGCGTGACACTGCAGTGCCACTCCTAGATGGGCCCGGTGTTTGTGTCGGCCACTAGGGTCGCTTATCTTACTCACACAGCTACCTCATTGCGCCTCTTTTTTTCTTTGCGTCATGTGCTGTTTGGGGAGGGTTTTTTGGAAGGGACATCCTGCGTGACACTGCAGTGACACTCCTAGATGGGCCCGGTGTTTGTGTCGGCCACTAGGGTCGCTTATCTTACTCACACAGCTACCTCATTGCGCCTCTTTTTTTCTTTGCGTCATGTGCTGTTTGGGGAGGGTTTTTTGGAAGGGACATCCTGCGTGACACTGCAGTGACACTCCTAGATGGGCCCGGTGTTTGTGTCGGCCACTAGGGTCGCTTATCTTACTCACACAGCTACCTCATTGCGCCTCTTTTTTTCTTTGCGTCATGTGCTGTTTGGGGAGGGTTTTTTGGAAGGGACATCCTGCGTGACACTGCAGTGCCACTCCTAGATGGGCCAGGTGTTTGTGTCGGCCACTAGGGTCGCTTAGCTTAGTCATCCAGCGACCTCGGTGCAAATTTTAGGACTAAAAATAATATTGTGAGGTGTGAGGTATTCAGAATAGACTGAAAATGAGTGGAAATGATGGTTTTTGAGGTTAATAATACTTTGGGATCAAAATGACCCCCAAATTCTATGATTTAAGCTGTTTTTTAGGTTTTTTGGAAAAAAACACCCGAATCCAAAACACACCCGAATCCGACAAAAAAAATTCGGTTAGGTTTTGCCAAAACGCGGTCGAACCCAAAACACGGCCGCGGAACCGAACCCAAAACCAAAACACAAAACCCGAAAAATTTCCGGCGCTCATCTCTACTGAAAATGAGTGGAAATTATGGTTATTGAGGTTAATAATACTATGGGATCAAAATGACCCCCAAATTCTATGATTTAAGCTGTTTTTTAGTGTTTTTTGAAAAAAACACACGAATCCAAAACACACCCGAATCCGACAAAAAATTTCCGGTGAGGTTTTGCCAAAACGCGTCCGAACCCAAAACACGGCCGCGGAACCGAACCCAAAACCAATACACAAAACCCGAAAAATTTCCGGTGCACATCACTAAATTCTGAATGCACTGAACACGAGCCTTCAGGGGCAAAATGCAATGGTAAGCCAACTGTATTCACACATCAAAGCCTTTGGGACCAAGCTGCAACTTTTCCAAGGACACCTGTCACAAATGCAGCCCAATACCACACGATTCCCATCGCTGCAGGAAATAATGACCAGTTTTCCAGAGAACAATATCAGTGCACAAATGAGGAGGTATGCAGCAGACATCTCATCTCAACAGTTCTTTCCGGATTTTGCTGCTATTGAAAACGAGATCACACTTTTTTCCTCTGCATTCTCTGTGGTTCCTGATAATGCTCCAGACCACCTGAAGCTGAAGCTCGTTGAGCTGCAGTGTGACGCCGAGTTTTGCAGTCTGTACCAACAGCTCCCTCTTCTCAACTTTAACCACTAGCTGGATAAAGGCAGGTTCCAAGAGACTCGAACATTTGCTAAGAAAATGCTGAGCTTGTTTGGCTCGACATATTTGTGTGAGAAGACATTCTCGGTTACGAACCATAACAAAAACCACGTGAGGACAAGACTAAGTGACTCTCACCGGCGTGACATCTTGCACATCAAAACCATTGTCTTTGAGCCAGACCTGGCCTATTTACTGCAGTCGATATGTCAGAATCACCCTACACGTAAGACAAGTTATTTGTTTAGTCTTCTGATGTGATTAATGGTTCAAAGAATGTCAGGCTGAATGGTCGGCCCCCACACATTTTCACCTCACCAACTCTGGCCCTCTTTGCAAAAGGTTTGGACACCCCTGACTTAGACCTCTCACTAGTGTGATGCCTTGGGGTGGTTGGCTTGTGCTGGCCAAGGGGTCCCGTGCTCTGGACTTTAACCTTATGAATGTTAGGGACCCACCAGATGAGGTAACCTGGTCATGGTAAGCGCCTCAATTTTACTCTGTATTATAGTGCAAAGTTTTTTGTAATTATTCTGATTAGTGGTGTTTAGTACTTAGAGTGTGCACCTGCAGTTTCTCTTTTTTCGATGTGCTATTACAATCTGAATGTCATAGTGAGTATAAAACTGTGAATGTCATTCAATGACCTTGTTCAAAAATAAAAACTTGCTGTGAACTTACAGCAGCTAAATAGTATTATCTTTTATCTGAGTAGTGTTCTGTAGAGAATAAGGAAATATTCAAATTTTCCACCAGGCCAGAGCAGCTAGACCACTGCTTCCCCTCATGGCCATTAGACTGTGCCTAATATCAGTCATACTTTCTTAGCATCAGTTGTGTGATCAGAATTTTGCATCTAATGGGCACATCAGCAACTGAAATTCATCACCAACTTTTCAAGGTGTAGTGATAACGTTATGTCACGGAAACACATTTGCGTTTGGTGCACTGACTTTGATAATGGCAGGACAGACATTTCATATAAGCAGTGTTCTGGCTGGCCACAGCATGTTTACAAAGACAATGCACCAAACTCAAACCTGTTTCCGTGACATAACATTATGACCATACACCTCGATAAATTGGAGATGAATTTCAGCTGCTAATGTGCCCTGTAGATGCAGACATCTGATCACACTACACATCTCACCAGAGTAAGCAAGCCCTAGGGGGCATCCAGAGTGCCGGCGTTACACTGAATGGATATATATATATATATATATTGATGGGGGAAAGCTTATCGGCGCTTAACCGCGATACCAAATTATACTAGAATGTAGTCCAGGATATTTATAAATGAACAAAAAAGTCTCCTTTTTCTAGACACTCCCTTTATAATATTCGGGCGTCAGCTACACCTTAAAGAAAGAAGCATTGGTAAGGTGCTTCATGTACAGTGTTAACGAAAAAGAGGATAAGGTGGTTTTAAGCGACCAGTGGTGTCTAATACTAATAGGAGACTCAAATTTAAAAGAAAATATTTTTAATAAATCTAATATGCACTAATAAAAACAAATAAAATAGTAGCCCTATTACAAGGAGCCAGAAAAGTTACTAAAACTGTATTTAAGACATAAGTTAGTATAAAATTAGTAATACAAACTTAAATAAGACAACAGGAAAAAATGTCCTAACAGTAAAAAATTGGACATAAGATCAGGGGTCTTGATGAAGTCCAGATAGGACGAAACGCGTTGGTGCTATGATACATACCCTCTCAAAAAGCTAAGAACCTTATTTATATACTTTTTATGCTGATCTTATGTCCAATTTTTTACTGTTAGGACATTTTTTCCTCTTGTCTTATTTAAGTTTGTATTACTAATTTTATACTAACTTATGTCTTATATACAGTTTTAGTAACTTTTCTGGCTCCTTGTAATAGGGCTACTATTTTATTTGTTTTTATTGGTGCATATTAGATTTATTAAAAATATTTTCTTTTAAATTTGAGTCTCCTATTAGTATTAGACACCACTGGTCGCTTAAAACCACCTTATCCTCTTTTTCATATATATATATATATATATATGTGTGATGTGCACCGGAAATTTTTTGGGTTTTGTGTTTTGGTTTTGGATTCGGTTCCGCGGCCGTGTTTTGGATTCGGACGCGTTTTGGCAAAACCTCCCTGAAAATTTTTCGGCGGATTCGGGTGTGTTTTGGATTCGGGTGTTTTTTTACAAAAAACCCTCAAAAACAGCTTAAATCATAGAATTTGGGGGTCATTTTGATCCCATAGTATTATTAAACTCAATAACCATAATTTCCACTAATTTTCAGTCTATTCTAAACACCTCACACCTCACAATATTATTTTTAGCCCTAAAATTTGCACCGAGGTCGCTGGATGGCTAAGCTAAGCGACACAAGTGGCCGACACAAACACCTGGCCCATCTAGGAGTGGCACTGCAGTGTCAGACAGGATGGCAGATTTAAAAAATAGTCCCCAAACAGCGCATGATGCAAAGAAAAAAAGAGGCGCACCAAGGTCGCTGTGTGACTAAGCTAAGCGACCCAAGTGGCCGACACAAACACCTGGCCCATCTAGGAGTGGCACTGCAGTGTCAGACAGGATGGCAGATTAAAAAAATAGTCCCCAAACAGCGCATGATGCAAAGAAAAAAAGAGGTGCACCAAGGTCGCTGGATGGCTAAGCTAAGCAACCCAAGTGGCCAACACAAACACCTGGCCCATCTAGGAGTGGCACTGCAGTGTCAGACAGGATGGCACTTCAAAAAATAGTCCCCAAACAGCACATGATGCAAAGATAAATTAAAGAAAAAAGAGGTGCAAGATGGAATTGTCCTTGGGCCCTCCCACCCACCCTTATGTTGTATAAACAGGACATGCACACTTTAACAAACCCATCATTTCAGCGACAGGGTCTGCCACACGACTGTGACTGTAATGACTGGTTGGTTTGGGCCCCCACCAAAAAAGAAGCAATCAATCTCTCCTTGCACAAACTGGCTCTACAGAGGCAAGATGTCCACCTCCTCCTCATCGTCCGATTCCTCACCCCTTTCACTGTGTACATCCCCCTCCTCACAGAGTATTAATTCGTCACCACTGGAATCCACCATCTTAGGTCCCTGTGTACTTTCTGGAGGCAATTGCTGGTGAATGTCTCCACGGAGGAATTGATTATAATTCATTTTGATGAACATCATCTTCTCCACATTTTCTGGAAGTAACCTCGTACGCCGATTGCTGACAAGGTGAGTGGCTGCACTAAACACTCTTTCGGAGTACACACTGGAGGGGGGGGCAACTTAGGTAAAATAAAGCCAGTTTCTGCAAGGGCCTCCAAATTGCCTCTTTTTCCTGCCAGTATACGTACGGACTGTCTGACGTGCCTACTTGGATGCGGTCACTCATATAATCCTCCACCATTCTTTCAATGGTGACAGAATCATATGCAGTGACAGTAGACGACATGTCAGTAATCGTTGGCAGGTCCTTCAGTCCGGACCAGATGTCAGCACTCGATCCAGACTGCCCTGCATCACCGCAAGCGGGTGGGCTCGGAATTCTTAGCCTTTTCCTCGCAGCCCCAGTTGCAGGAGAATGTGAAGAAGGAGCTGTTGACGGGTCCCGTTCCGCTTGACAATTTTCTCACCGGCAGGTCTGTGCACTTCTGCAGACTTGTGTCTGCCGGAAAGAGAGATACAACATAGGCTTTAAACCTAGGATCGAGCACGGTGGCCAAAATGTAGTGCTCTGATTTCAACACATTGACCACCCGTGAGTCCTGGTTAAGCGAATTAAGGGCTCCATCCACAAGTCCCACATGCCTAGTGGAATCGCTCCACTTTAGCTCCTCCTTCAATCTCTCCAGCTTCTTCTGCAAAAGCCTGATGAGGGGAATGACCTGACTCAGGCTGGCAGTGTCTGAACTGACTTCACGTGTGGCAAGTTCAAAGGGTTGCAGAACCTTGCACAACATTGAAATCATTCTCCACTGCGCTTGAATCAGGTGCATTCCCCCTCCTTTGCCTATATCGTAGGCAGATGTATAGGCTTGAATGGCCTTTTGCTGCTCCTCCATCCTCTGAAGCATATAGAGGGTTGAATTCCACCTCGTTACCACCTCTTGCTTCATATGATGGCGGGGCAGGTTCAGGAGTGTTTGCTGGTGCTCCAGTCTTCGGCACGCAGTGGCTGAATGCCGAAAGTGGCCCACAATTCTTTGGGCCACCGACAGCATCTCTTGCACGCCCCTGTCGTTTTTTAAATAATTCTGCACCACCAAATTCAATGTATGTGCAAAACATGGGACGTGCTGGAATTTGCCCAGATGTAATGCACGCACAATATTGGTGGTGTTGTCCGATGTCACAAATCCCCAGGAGAGTCCAATTGGGGTAAGATTTGTTTAGAGAAGAGAGAGAGAGAATGCGCTCACTGGGGAAGGTGGGGGATGAGTGCTGCTTGACCTGGAGGTGTCCTACCTCCTATACATGTAATTGGAAATGGTAGGTCAGCGCGCTCTAGGGGGTCGGGTGGGGCTGGGGTGATGATGAGGATAAGATGGGGGATCTGTATGTGCTACAGGGATAAGCGTATTGTATCTATTGAGTGTTGCTGATCTGTATATCTATGAACTATAGACCATGAATTGGTTTTATGATTTTATTAAATGTAAAATTGCAATATGTTGGACCCTCTTCAGGTATGTCTTGCAGACTACCCTTTCTGTGTGTACCTTCCTTAGTGGTACACTTGTGTTAGGGCCCTTTCTGTATTGTGTCCATAAGCTACTTTCAGGTGTGTCTTGCAGACTACCCTTTGTTGGTATACCTTCCTAGTGGTATACCTTCCCAGAGGACCCCTGCCGGGGTTGAATGTCAGGTATACCTTAGTAGGTTACCTTTACCATAGGTGTAGCAAGCCTATGTGATTCTGGTTGATTTGTTCATGTGTATCTCTAGTGTGACAGTTTGCGGCGTCCCGCCTGTCACACTATGCCGTATGTTCTTTGTCTGTGGATAGCGGATGTGGGGCTGTGAGCTCTCACTTACCGCCGGGGGCGAGACTGTCCGTCTGCCGCCGGTGTCTGCAGTCCGTGTCCGCTTTCCTTGTTCCTCGATGTGTCCAAGCAGGGGCGCCGGTCTCCGTCTCTGCAGTCGGCGCCGCTTCTCTCTGCTCCTTCCGTCTTCTCGTCTGTTTCTCCCAGGTGCCGGCGTCACGTGTGTTGTCACGTGAGCGGGCGATGGGACTCCGGGTTTGTGTCTCTCACTTTCTCCAGCCGGAGAAAGGAGTGTATCAGCGTGCTGTGGTAGTTGTGGTGTGCAGGTCTCCAACGCGTTTCAGCTTAACAGCCTTTTTCTAGGATTACCTTCCTGCTGTTGTGGATGTCATTTAAAGTGCTGTTTGGATCATGATTGGTTCAGTTAGTTACCGCCCACTTATTCGATTGGTTCCTTCTCATTCTGGCATTGTCAATCATTGTTCTCTTGCATGTGTCTTGATTGATCTGTGTGGTTTATTTGTTAATGAGGATTCAGAATGTGTGTACAAAATAACGAATACATATTGGTGTGAATATCATTGATGATTATAAATTGCATATCACATTGAAGTAATGTTTTCTGTCATTTGTTAGATTATGAGCCATGGATAAATGCTCAGTGACGGTTTCTGGGTTTGTATATATCTTCCTGATGAGTATGATGATATATATGTCTATATCTGTGTCTATGTGTCCCTGTCATGTTTATATTATACAGGTGTGTAATTAAAGCCTTCCATTTTCATAAATCTGTATGTGTGTCTATGAGGAATTAATTAATCCTTTGCCCGCAATATTCTGCGTGGGTGTTTGTTAATTGATTGGTTGTGTTAATGTTGGTAGATATATCATTCTTTATTGTATCGGTGCGTCTGTTCTGGTGTTGTTCCTTTCTCCTTCATGGATCTTATTTGATCCCAATGAGTGGTGTGAGTGCCAGCTGAGGTTATTCATGATGTGCTGTTTATATAGCAGAGGTGATGTTGTATTCTATGTTGAGTCCTTTCGGTGTGAGGGTCTTTAGAGTGAAAATCCATTTTAGTTCTTCTTTGTTGATCTTTTTGAGATAGTCTCCTCCTCGCCAGTTCTTGTGTATTAGCTGTATTGCCATGAATTGCATCTGCGTAGGGTCTTGCATGTGTTTCTCCTTGAAATGTTGTGAGACACTATGTTTTTCATACCCTTTTTTTATGTTAAGTATGTGTTCTGATATTCTGACTTTCAGTGCCCTGATGGTCCTTCCAATGTATTGGAGACCGCATGGACATGTAATGAGGTATATTACCCCTTTCGTGTGGCAAGAAATCTCATCCCTCACTGTATATGTCTTTCCTGTAGTTTTAGATGCGAATTGTAAACTGCTTTTGGTTGTTCTTGTGCTTGTGGTTCTGCAGCCTATACATGAACCACAGTGGTGGAATCCTTGCCTTTTGGTGGTTCCATCTATTTTGGTCTGATGGATCTCTGTCGGTGGAATGTGGTTGTGTACCAATCTCTGTTTCAGGTCGGGTGCCTTTCTATACACTACTTTCGGTTGTTTCGGTAGTATTTGCGCTAGTGTCTCATCTTGCATTAGAATATCCCAGTGTTTATTGATGCTTTGTTTGATCTTCCCGGCTGCAGTGTTGTATTGTGTTATGAAGTATATGTCTTTATCATGTTGAGCTTGGTTTTTGTTTTTGTATGTTAAGAGTGTGTCTCTCTCTGTTTCTTCCAGTTTCTGATACGCTTTATCCACCAACTCTTTGTCATATCTTTTGTGTGAGAATTTTTGCTTTAATTCCTGTCCCTGCTCTCTGTAGTCCTCTATTTGTGTGCAATTTCTCCTCAACCTTGTGAATTGCCCTGTGGGGATGCTTTTGAGCCAGTTTGGATGGTGACTGCTTGTGGATAAGATGTAGCTATTCACATCTACTTGCTTGTGGTGTGAGCGTGTTTCTATCTTGTTGTTGGTGATACGAATCTCTAAATCTAAGAAGACTACCTTTTCTTTACTGTGGATGGTTGTGAATTGTAGGTTTCTGTCATTGTCATTGATATAGAGTATGAACTCTTGCAATTCTCTCTCTGTTCCTTTCCAAATAAATAATATGTCATCTATATATCGTCGCCAGAGGACCAGGTTTGCCCCGAAGCCATGCCCCTGCCATATGTGGTCATCCTCCCACTTGCTCATGAACAGGTTAGCATAGCTTGGAGCAAACCTGGTCCCCATAGCTGTACCTGTACATTGTTTGTAGTAGCTGTTGTCGAACCATGTGTAGTTATGGTCTAGGATGAATGTAATGGCCTTAAGAATGAAATCTGTCTGTTCTTTTTGAAGTGTTTCGTCCTGTTGTAAGAAATGTTTTGAGCTTTCGATACCTTGTGTGTGTTTTATCACTGTGTATAGGGATGTTACATCACTGGTTACTAAGAACATGTCTTCTGCCCATGTTGTCTCTTGCAATGTTTGAAGGGTATGTGTGGTGTCCCTGAGATATGATTTTTGTTTGGTTACATGTTGTTGGAGAAAGAAATCTATGTATTGGGATAGGTTTGAGGTGAGTGAATCAATGCCTGAAATTATGGGCCTGCCTGGTGGGTTTATTGTGTCTTTATGAATTTTGGGAAGATAATAGAATACTGGTATAACTGGATTGGTGGGAGTGAGGAATTCAAATTCCTTCTTGTTTATAATCCCTAATGATAAACCTTCATTTAGGAGAGTTTGAAGTTCCCGTTTGTATTCCTGTGTGGGGTCCCCTGTTAGTTGAGTATAAACCTGTTTGTCTTCTAAGAGACGTTTGGATTCTCGCATGTATGCAGATTTGTCAAGTAGTACTATTCCTCCCCCTTTGTCTGCCGGTTTTATGATGATGGTCTTTACGTTTTTGAGTTCCTCTAGTGCTTGAATTTCCCCCTTAGTCAAATTTGTTTGTTTGTTGTGTGTAGTCTCAATTTTTTCTAGGTCATTAATTAATAATTGTTCGAATGTGTTTATTATGTGTCCTTTTAGGTACTGTGGGTAAAAGGTAGACGGTGGTTTGTAATTTGTGTGTTTATGATCTGTTGTACTGTCTTGCGGTTTGTGTTGTAGATTGGTTTGTGCGAAATATTTTTTGAGGGTTATTTTTCTGGTGAAAGCTTGTATGTCAAGGTATGTCTCGAATTTATTCATCTTTTTGGTGGGTGCAAACTTGAGTCCCTTATTGAGTAATGTTTTGTGTTGTTCCTCTAATTTGAAACTGCTTAGGTTGAATATTCCTTCTGATTGTCCTGCTCCACTTGTGGTGGGGTTGTTTTTGTTTTTTTGGCCTCCCCTGCATCCTCTTCTGGTTCTGTGAGTTTTCTTTTGTTCGTTTGTGTGTGCGTTTTTGGTGAACGGCAGGCCGCAATGCCTGCCTCTAGGTCTAAAAAATCTATGTCCCAGTGGTTCCCATTTCCTGTTGATGTGGTTGTGTTTTGAATAGGTTGGTTTTCTTTTTCCAATGCTGTCTTTTCTGTGTTTTTTGTTTGTTCTGCCGTGCATTTGCCTGGATTTTGTGGAGTAAGTGTTACTTCTACCGGTGGATTTGTGGTGTCTATATATGGTTGATCTTCTACTCCATGGACGGAGAATGAAGATTCCATTTCTTCCATACATGATGAATCTGTGATTTCTGACTCTGTCTCTGATTCTGATTCTGTCGTGGTTGGTCTCCCTAGATGTATTAGGGTCATGTATTCCTGGTATGTCAGGGATTTGTTGGTGGTGGGATGTTTATATCTTTTTGGTTCTGTGTACTTGTGAATTTTGTGTTGTGATTTCGTCTTGTTTGGTGGTTTGTTGTTGAGTGTGTGAGATGTTCCTTTCTTGCTGTTTGATGTTGTCTTTACTCCCCACCTGTCCCTTAAGAATTTTTTCTTTTTCTTTTCTATGATTGTGTCTTCTCCCTTTTTTAATCTGTTTTTGGTCTGTAATTCTATTTTTTGATATTCCTGATCTTGCTGGTATTTTTCTAGGTGTTGATGTGTGGAGATTATGTCTAGGTCTACTGTTTCTAATTCTTTTTCGTGTTGTTGTATTATGATGCGTATGAGTTGTAGTGAACAATTATGTAAAATGTTGTTCCACTTGTTCATGAAGTCTGGATTGTCCCTGTTGTGTGTGGGTATCTTCTTGATTTTAAGTCCTTTTGGTACTGTGTTTTCGTCTAAATACCATTGAAGTGCAAAGGTGTCCCACCATAATTTTGCCTCTTGTTTTAGTAATCGCTCTAATTTACTGATGTGTATACCGAAATCTTGTCCTTTGTTTAGTGATGTTGTGTTCTGTTCAAATAATGTGAATGTATGTCTTGCCCTATCTATGCGATCATTTCGGTAATCCAGTATTCCCATGTGTGTATAGCTCACGTGTGTGTAAATGTATGTTTTTTGTTAGCCTATTTGGTGAATGTGAGTTGGATTGTCTCGTGGTTGACGGAGAATGGGGGTTGGGGGGTGTGTGCTGCAATCTCTCGAGGACCAGATTTGTTTAGAGAAGAGAGAGAGAGAATGCGCTCACTGGGGAAGGTGGGGGATGAGTGCTGCTTGAACCAATCATGATCCAAACAGCACTTTAAATGACATCCACAACAGCAGGAAGGTAATCCTAGAAAAAGGCTGTTAAGCTGAAACGCGTTGGAGACCTGCACACCACAACTACCACAGCACGCTGATACACTCCTTTCTCCGGCTGGAGAAAGTGAGAGACACAAACCCGGAGTCCCATCGCCCGCTCACGTGACAACACACGTGACGCCGGCACCTGGGAGAAACAGACGAGAAGACGGAAGGAGCAGAGAGAAGCGGCGCCGACTGCAGAGACGGAGACCGGCGCCCCTGCTTGGACACATCGAGGAACAAGGAAAGCGGACACGGACTGCAGACACCGGCGGCAGACGGACAGTCTCGCCCCCGGCGGTAAGTGAGAGCTCACAGCCCCACATCCGCTATCCACAGACAAAGAACATACGGCATAGTGTGACAGGCGGGACGCCGCAAACTGTCACACTAGAGATACACATGAACAAATCAACCAGAATCACATAGGCTTGCTACACCTATGGTAAAGGTAACCTACTAAGGTATACCTGACATTCAACCCCGGCAGGGGTCCTCTGGGAAGGTATACCACTAGGAAGGTATACCAACAAAGGGTAGTCTGCAAGACACACCTGAAAGTAGCTTATGGACACAATACAGAAAGGGCCCTAACACAAGTGTACCACTAAGGAAGGTACACACAGAAAGGGTAGTCTGCAAGACATACCTGAAGAGGGTCCAACATATTGCAATTTTACATTTAATAAAATCATAAAACCAATTCATGGTCTATAGTTCATAGATATACAGATCAGCAACACTCAATAGATACAATACGCTTATCCCTGTAGCACATACAGATCTCCAATTGGGGTAAGCCTGCGATGATGTTCCTCAGTTTCCGTAAGAGGTTGTCAGCTGTGTGCCTCTTATGGAAAGCGGTGATACAAAGCGTAGCCTGCCTAGGAACGAGTTGGCATTTGCGAGATGCTGCTACTGGTGCCACCGCTGCTGTTCTTGCTGCGGGAGGCAATACATCTACCCAGTGGTCTGTCACAGTCATATAGTCCTGAGTCTGCCCTGCTCCACTTGTCCACATGTCCATGGTTAAGTGGACATTGGGTACAACTGCATTTTTTAGGACACTGGTGACTCTTTTTCTGAGGTCTGTGTACATTCTCGGTATCGCCTGCCTAGAGAAGTGGAACCTAGATGGTATTTGGTACCGGGGACACACTAATTCAATAAATGTCTAATTACCTGTGAATTAACGGTGGATACCGGACACACGTTTAACACCACCCAGGTTGCCAAGGCCTGAGTTATCTGCTTTGTAGCAGGATGACTGCTGTGATATTTCATCTTCCTCGCAAAGGACTGTTGGACAGTCAATTGCTTACTGGGAGTAGTACAAGTGGTCTTCCGACTTCCCCTCTGGGATGACGATCGACTCCCAGCAGCAACAACAGCAGCGCCAGTAGCAGTAGGCGTTACACTCAAGGATGCATCGGAGGAATCCCAGGCAGGAGAGGACTCGTCAGACTTGCCAGTGACATGGCCTGCAGGACTACTGGCTTTCCTGTCTAAGGAGGAAATTGACACTGAGGGAGTTGGTGGTGTAGTTTGCAGGAGCTTGGTTACAAGAGGAAGGGATTTAGTTGTCAGTGGACTGCTTCCGCTGTCACCCAAAGTTTTTGAACTTGTCAATGACTTCTGATGAATGCGCTCCAGGTGACGTATAAGGGAGGATGTTCCTAGGTGGTTAACGTCCTTACCCCTACTTATTACAGCTTGACAAAGGCAACACATGGCTTGACACCTGTTGTCCGCATTTCTATTAAAATAATTCCACACCGAAGAGGTGATTTTTTTTTGTAATTTGACCAGGCATGTCAATGGCCATATTTGTCCCACGGACAACAGGTGTCTCCCCGGGTGCCTGACTTAAACAAACCACCTCACCATCAGAATCCTCCTTGTCAATTTCCTCCTCAGCGCCAGCAACACCCATATCCTCATCCTGGTGTACTTCAACAGTGACATCTTCAATTTGACTATCAGGAACTGGACTGCGGGTGCTCCTTCCAGCACTTGCAGGAGGCGTGCAAATGGTGGAAGGCGCCACCTCTTCCCGTCCAGTGTTGGGAAGGTCAGGCATCGCAACCGACACAATTGGACTCTCCTTGGGGATTTGTGATTTAGAAGAACGTACAGTTCTTTGCTGTGCTTTTGCCAGCTTAAGTCTTTTCATTTTTCTAGTGGGAGGATGAGTGCTTCCATCCTCATGTGAAGCTGAACCAGTAGCCATGAACATAGGACAGGGCCTCAGCCGTTCCTTGCCACTCCGTGTCGTAAATGGCATATTGGCAAGTTTATGCTTCTCATCAGATGCTTTTAATTTTGATTTTTGGGTCATTTTACTGAACTTTTGTTTTTTGAATTTTACATGCTCTCTACTATGACATTGGGCATCGGCCTTGGCAGACGACGTTGATGGCATTTCATCGTCTCGGCCATGACTAGTGGCAGCAGCTTCAGCACGAGGTGGAAGTGGATCTTGATCTTTCCCTATTTTACTCTCCACATTTTTGTTCTCCATATTTTAATGTGTGGAATTTTATGCCAGTAATATATATCAATAGCAATGGCCTACTGTACCGTACTGCTATATATATACTGGTGGTCAGCAAAATTCTGCAGTGTCCTCCTACTATATACTGCGCACAACTAAAATGCAGCACAGGTATGGATGGATAGTATACTTGACGACACAGAGGTAGAGCAGTGGACTACTGTACCGTACTGCTATATATATAGTGGTGGTCAGCAAAATTCTGCACTGTCCTCCTACTATATACTGCGCACAACTAAAATGCAGCACAAGTATGGATGGATAGTATACTTGATGACACAGAGGTAGAGCAGTAGACTACTGTACCGTACTGCTATATATATACTGGTGGTCAGCAAAATTCTGCACTGTCCTCCTACTATATACTACAATGCAGCACAGATATGGAGCGTTTTTCAAGCAGAGAACGTAGATATTTTCAGCACACTGAGCACAGATATTTGCAAGAACACTGAACACAGATATTTGCAGCACACTGAGCACAGATATTTGCAGCACACTGAACACAGAAACTGAGAGAATGCAGCCACGTCCTCTCGCTATCATCTCCAAAGCATGAGGGAAAATGGCGGCGTCGCACGGCTCCTTATATAGAATACGAATCTCGCAAGATTCCGACAGCGGGATGATGACGTTCGGGCGCGCTCGGGTTAACCGAGCAAGGCGGGAAGACCCGAGTCTGCCTCGGAACCGTGTAAAATGGGTGAAGTTCGGGGGGGTTCGGAACCCGAGGAACTGAACCCGCTCATCACTAATAAATATATATATATATATATATATATATATATATATACAGATGGGTGTTATGTTCTCTGTGCTCCGAACGTAAGATACTGAGTGGGTAAGTCCCAAGCACAGGAACGTGACGCTGAAATTCAGGACAAAGTAAAGCAGTACCCCTAGGACCCTAACTCCGTTGTTCCACCCATGTGGTCAGTCTACGCCTGCGAGACTATGTGTTCTTGGGCCCATGGCAGCCGTGTTTGAAGGGCGGATTAGGTCTGCCCAACTCCGATGCCCCCCGGTCTTAGTATGAGACAAAGCGTAAACTGAGACTGGATGGAAACAAGGGGACCTCTAACTAAACAAAACACAGAGCTAGGGGTTACTGCAGAAATAAAAACTAAACGTATGTGCGGCATGGCCGCCAATGGAAAAGGCAACAAAGGTAACACTGTCCACCCCTACACGGCACCGTTGTGTACCGGGGAGAACAGCTGTGGCGGAGCACCTCCGCAAAAACACCAGAAAAGTGATAATGTCGATATTATCTTAAACCATAAAGCTATACCTCTAAACACACTCTTACCATTGAGCCGCTGCGGCCGCTAGACTTAATACACATGCTACGCACTTCGTACGCTATTTGCGTACAGAGTCCCGTACCGCATATGTACTTAGCGTACAAAACGCTGCGCTGGGGGTACAAAGTACACACAGCGCGCACACAATCAGTTGATAAACTTTAAACCTTGTTAGTGATACAATGCACTGATATGGTTACACTTTAAACCTTTATGCAGCAAAGCACTGCAATGATGTTATACCTTAAACCTTACACAGTGCTGACGGTATAAAGTACCCGCAGTGCATATACTTTATCAATACACTCTTAAACCTTATACAGTTAAATACGCTTTAAACCCTAGCAGGGAAATGAGGACACAACACTGATATGTAGTTAACCGCTGGGTTCTAAGGCCACAGTGGATTATTTGAAAGGGGATAACAGTACAAGTTATACACTACAAAGCTAACAAGATAAATCTACAACAGAATAATGGCTACAGAAAATGTACATACGTGAGAATAATCGCTTGCGCAACCTGGACCAGTCCTCCGCTCATCAGGATGATAGCGTTAAGAGTCTTCTGACCGTCCAGGCAACAACAGGCTGTTTATACACAACTTCCATACACAATACAATGGTTACTGTAATCTCATTGTCCATTGGACACAGAGATGCATCTTTACATTACAGGAGAGGTCATAGGTTGATTTGAAAAGGTGGGCGATGTCTTTCTCAACTGCTCTTGGGGGTGGTATCCTCTGGATTCCCGCCGCATACATAATATACAGTAAATACAGTTTATATCTATATTCTACTTCTGCACATAACTATACGCTGGAACATGCGATCTTTCTCTAACCAACACCGGAATGTTACCCTTAAAATATCCTACAGCTGGATACTAGACATCACCTTCTAACCTTAGTCTGACCCTTCCTAGCATGCAAAGGCGAATCCCTTAGTCCTGGAACCATTTAAACTATTGATACTTGCTGATGTGGTGCAAGGGAGCTATATCTAAAATGTGCACAATTTGGGTTAAATATGTAATGTTCTAATAACCCTCTATGCGCTCACAAACCCCGCCGTAAATACCCATACCACGCGCAGGAACGTGGGAGCGATCATACGCAAATTGCGGATATGTGCACGCACGGCGGAACAAGTGCACACGCAGCGGGCATGTGTGTGGGGTTAGAACATGGTGTATACATTACAATATTTTTCGACTTTGACAGTCCACCCTTTGGCAGTCAACAATAACTGCCACTATCTAAACATTAAACAGAAAAATATACAATACAATATCTACAGATGATTGGATGGTAGGCAGAGAGGTGTAGGTGGTAAATGTGTGACCTAGTGGGATAGTAAAAGCATGTATGTATGAATTCATGTCTGAGGGTAATTTATCATCGTGCCGTATATGTTCTTGATAAGCTTCGAGGTATTGCGAAGTATACATTAAATCCTTCTTATACCGTATTAAGGGTCTGTAAGTGGGCCAACAAACACTACCGAGCTCTTTTCGGCTTCTTGTTCCAACAAATGGGGTGCACATTTAGTTGATGATACATAGAGGGGGAACATATGTGAGTGCTAATATATGTGGATATCACCTGTCGACTATGTGTGTCACTAACTGAAGGTGGTAGAGATGAAGATAAGAAACATATCAAAAATACATTCACATAACATTTGCGTAATCATTCTTGGATGTTGATTGAAGTCTTTTCCGGATGGGTGTATTTTTGCTGAGGGAAAACAAAGGAGAAACGGGTGAAAGAAACGGGCCGTGGAATCACGTCTTATCACAACATTGTCTCTATTGATGGGTCATAAATTAAATCTGCTGCTGTACCAATGCCCCCGCTCCTTAAACTCATCACTTTTGTGCCGTGTTTGCGCCGCGTTAGAATTCGAACACACCTAAATATCAAGCCAATAATTATGACGACTCCCAGGATACAAAGGAGTAACTTTCCTACACTCATGATAACATTTTGAGCCCACTCTCCTAAACCTGAGAACCAATTGCGTGGGTTCAACCATGAGACCCAGCCGGTCAGTTCATTACTCACAGCAGTAAGGGTAAGGTTGTGTCTCCTTCGGAACTCCCACTTCAACTGCAGGATATCGTCCATCTTTTGATCTATGACCTCGGTTGGGTCATCAGTGCTGTTTGTAATATATGTGCAGCACTTCACACCATACTGATTTGCCAAAGTGACACAGTACCCACCCGTCACAGCTGTGAAATAATTGAGGACCATCCTGTGCTGGATCAGTTCTGTTTTGTAAGCTTGCAACTCCCTTCCCGTATACCTGAAGGTGTCGTCATACATCTCAGTGATATTATCTATCAGGTTCGCTAGCGCATGGAAATACCTATAATTTATAATTCCTCTGGCAGTACGGGTGATGTCTAATGCGAGAAGGAATTGAATCCCGGTGGATTCGTGGATCAAATCAGAGGCTACGTGCTCTGTCCTATCTATGAGGTGTCTCTTAACGATGTGTTCATAATAAGTATGAGTATAAGGAGCTTGAGCACTGCGGTGAACGTCTTTCATCTTATCATGGGTTATGGTCATGACCTCTGGCAACACTCTTCCAATGTAACACAATCCCTCTGAGTTTGGGGCAAGCCACTTATACGCCTTCCTCCCACATATGAAATAAGCATAATCAGGGAGAACATATGGGACAGAATATGACATTACCATATTGCAAACTTTCCAAGTGAAAAATCCTATCCCTAACTCTCTCATCTGTTCAGTACACGTATCAGGCTGTATGATATGCGCACAGTACCCTGGTGATACTTCCCCAACCCGCATGGTCTTACTTCCTTGAGTATATCTATACCGAAAATACCTTCCACTGTTGGCTATTTGGCGTATAAGTTCAGAGTCTACGGGTATCCTGTCAGCTCTGTGTGAAAATGCCATGGTCTGGTTATTCCATGTCACCTCCCAATTTCCCGGCTTTCGGGAATTGGAAATGTTGAAACACACTAAGGATCTATCTACATGGTACTGGTGGAGCTTCAAACAAGGGGGCCTAGAAATATTAAATTTCTTGTCCACCGGTCTCCCACCCCGTAATTCAAGTACCTCATCTATTGTTAAAGGGTACGGTACTAGTCCTGACTTGCTCTGACCTTGAGGTACTTGTGAGCACACCCAGCATTCTGTTTGGTTTAAAACCTTACCCACTAGTGAGTGATAATCACTCAATGGATGACGGTCCATGTTGATATTAATGCTGGACTGACATCTCTGGATGCACCCGTCCTCAACTATGTTTTCACAATTCCTACAAATGCAATTTTCCTCAGTCAATAACCCTTCACAGTGCCTCCTAGTTTCCTGACTACCAGATCGTTTTTTGATACTCGCCTTTGCTCGAATGATGTGTTGCTCTTGGAATTCTACAAATCCGTCCTTGCCATCAGAGCCCATTCCAGATCCTTTCTCGACCTCTCTGGTACTCTCACCGAAACAGACTGCTCTGTTCAACAACAGGGTCAATAGGAAAACCCGGAACGCAGTCTCTTGGGGTAAGTCCATCTTGTTAAGGGGAGAGAAAAGGGAACAAGAAGGGGGAGGAAAGGAGGGTAATGGGAGATGGAGAAAATAATAAAAAGGAAAAAGAAAAAAACTGGTGCGACAACCGCCTCTGGTCTTGTTGTTCTCCGCGCTCAGGTGCCGTGACAGCAGTCCTGCCTCAACAGCCTTCCTGGAACAGACACTCCAGTGATACAATGTTCTCTACACTCTGTCACAGGCTCTCTCTGGGTCAGCGACCTTCTTACAATGGGACGAGTGGACCCAAGTCTCTCTTTTGGCAACCTTTAATGCTGTCGTGCTGGTTAGTAGGACTTGGTACGGTCCTTCCCACCTGTCAATGAGGCAACCTGAGCGTAGAAAATTTTGAATCATTACATAATCCCCAGGTTCAATGTCATGACAATTACTGTTTGGTAGGTCAGGAATCACCAGCTTTAGATTTCTGTTTTGATACCTCAGCTGCTGGCTCATCTTAACCATATATTTTACAGTCACTTCGTTATTGCATTTCAAATCATCCTGGGGGTCAATCATTACATGGGGTTGTCGACCAAAAAGAATCTCAAAGGGTGATAGGTTAAGTGGGGACCTGGGAGTGGTTCTGATGCTGTACAATACAAGGGGCAAAGCTTCTGGCCACAACAATCCAGTTTCAGCCATCACTTTGCTCAGCTTGTTCTTAATAGTGCTGTTTACTTTTTCCACCTTCGCACTCGCCTGTGGGCGGTACGGAGTATGCAGCTTGCTATTAATTCCCATCAGTTTGCACATAACCTGAAAGACTTCACCTGTAAAATGGGTACCCCTATCGCTTTCAATTATTCTAGGGATACCATATCTGCACACAAATTCCTGCATAATTTTCTTTGCAGTGAACGTAGCAGTATTTGTGGCAGCAGGGAACGCTTCTACCCAATTAGAAAACACGTCAATACAGACTAACACATATTTTAAAATTCTGCAGGGTGGTAACTGTATGAAATCAATCTGTATTACCTGGAAAGGGCCGTCTGTCGGCGGGATATGGGATGGTTCTGTTGGTATTGACTTTCCAATATTCTTCCTCAAGCAGATAAGACATGTCATTGCTCTCTTACCCGCATAGGGCCCCGAAATCATGCACTACTCCAAAGGCATACCTAGAATCTGTATATATATTGGCAGACTTACCCGTAGCCAATTCACACGCTCTAGTTAGGGCGACCAGCTCAGCAACTTGTGCTGAGTGCGGTGGGCCCAGGGGCTCAGCTTCTATGATACCTCTGTCATCTACGACTGCGTATCCAGTACACAGGTCTCTCGAGTCCGTCTGTCTGTGGCAACTACCGTCAGTGTAAAAAGTAAAATCTTCGCCTTCCAGTGGGTTGTCACTAATGTCGGGTCTTGCAGTGAAAGTTTGGTTCAGATATTCCATACAATCATGTGTGTCAGTGTCTATACTAAATCCTCCTTCACCATCATTCTCATCCTCCACCCTTTGTGCCTGTCCAGGCACACCTGGCAGATAAGTTGCAGGATTTAGTGCGCTGCATCTCTTTATGGTCATGTTTACAGGGGCCATTAGTGCTAATTCCCACCTTGTAAACCATGCAGATGAGACATGTCTGGTTTGGGCCGAGTTCACTAAGGCTGACACTGCATGAGGTGTATGGATGGTCAGGTTGTGTCCTAACACTACGTCTTCGCTTTTACTCACTAGCAAAGCTATCGCTGCAACACTTCGCAAGCATGTGGGGAGAGACCGCGCTACGGTGTCCAACTGTACACTGTAGTAAGCTACCGGCCTGCTGGCATCACCATGTCTCTGGGTTAGGACATCTGCCGCGCACCCAGCACTTTCCGTACCATACAATTCAAAGGGTTTCCCATAATCTGGCATGCCTAATGCAGGTGCCTGTGATAGGCACTGTTTAAGTCTCTCAAATGCCAGTTCGGACTCATCTGTGTGAGAGATCCGATCTGGTTTGTTCGAGGAGACCATTTCCTGCAAAGGTAAAGCCAATATGAAGAACCCTGGGATCCAGTTTCGGCAGTACCCACACATTCCAAGAAAAGTGTGGATCTGTTGCTGGGTTTGTGGCAGAGTCATGTCGCGAATCGCCTGTATTCTATCAGCGGTGAGGTGTCTAAGGCCTTGTGTCAAGCAATGTCTCAAATATTTAACCTTAGTCTGGCACAACTGGAACTTGTCCTTTGAAACCTTGTGTCCCGTATTAGAAAGGTGAAACAGAAGCTGTTTCGTGTCTTTCAAGGACGATTCGAGTGAATCAGAACACAGCAGTAAGTCATCTACATACTGTATTAATACTGACCTGCTCTCAGGTTGAAAGGATTGTAAACAGTCATGCAAAGCCTGGGAGAAAATACTTGGGCTGTCAATGAAACCTTGGGGTAGGCGAGTCCAGGTGTACTGTACTCCCCTGTATGTGAATGCAAACAAATATTGGCTGTCAGGGTGCAGAGGGACCGAAAAGAAAGCAGAACAGAGGTCAATTACAGTGAAAAATTTAGCAGTAGGGGGAATTTGCATGAGAATGACAGCTGGATTTGGCACTACGGGGAATTGTCTCTCAACTATCTTGTTTATCCCCCTTAGATCCTGCACTAGCCTGTAACCCCTCCCCCCACTCTTTTTCACCGGGAAGATGGGACTATTGGCAGTGCTGGACGTCCTAACTAGGATGCCCTGTTGTAGCAAGCGCTCTATGACTGGGTACACTCCTAATTCCACCTCTGGCTTTAGAGGATACTGTGGGATTTTTGGAGCTATCCTACCCTCTTTTACTTGCACTACTACAGGAGCTACATTTGCCATCAATCCAGTGTCTTGTCCATCTTTGGTCCAGAGGGATTCCGGTATCTGGGAGATCATTTCCTCTACCTTGGATGGACACCTGTCTATAACAGCAGAGTGTGACATTAACCTTTGTGGGGTGTCTAACATATCCTGCACTTCCTGAACGTGATTCTCGGGTATATCTAAGAAGACACCCTCAGGAGTACAATATATGACACACATCATTTTACACAATTAATCTCTCCCAAGTAGATTAGTCGGAGCCGATGCAGCTAGCAAAAAGGAATGCTTGGTCTGCAAAGGCCCTATCGTAATCTCGCTGGTCTACTTAAAGGGTAGTGTTGCACTACTCCTGTTACCCCCATTGCTGAAATTGTTTTACCCGTGGTTTTCATACCTACCGTTGAATTTAACACTGACCTGGCCGCCCCTGTATCTACAAGAAAAGGTAGTGATCTACCAGCTACATCAACTGTGACCTCAGGTTCACTACCTAGGCTAGCAATCAACTTTACTGGCTGCAGACTACAGGTGTGGCCTAACCCCTATTGTATGTTGTGACCCTCCCGCAGCGCACTGGCAGCTACAATATGTGAGGGGGATAGCTGAGAATTTTCAGAGGTCTGCCAGTCCCTCCTAGGTGGGTACCTCCCTTGTTTCCCCTGCATGCGGCTCATAACTCCTCCTATGCGATCCCTGATCCCAATTATGTGTATTATAATGTGGTTCATGTTCTGGTCTAGGAGGTCGATATACCTTATGTGTGCCTTTATAATTACTGTTCCGTGCGTAATGTCCTTCCCTCTGGCAGTTATAACATTTTACTACATACGACTTACCATCAGGGGTCTGGGGTTTCGGCTGATGCGGCTTCGTTGTAGGGGCTTTTATACTTACTGTCATCAGCTTATCCCCCTGAGACTCCCTGTGCTTAATGATGTTCCGATCGTGCTCGATAGCGGACTCTCTTAATGCAGCCACCGAGATACCTCTCCAGTTAGGTTGAGTGGTTTGTACCCTTGTTCTCAATGTTTCTTTTAACCCGTCCATTAATACTGACACAGCTACCTCCCTATGATGTACATTTTCCTTAATATCCTCGACCCCAGTGTATCTAGCCATTTCCTGCAGTGTTCGATGGAAATATTCAGAAGCAGTTTCACCTTCTTTTGGTCTTATGGAAAAGATTTTATTCCATTTGACAACAGTAGGGAAATATACTCCTAATTGCAGATTGATCTGTCGTACATTCTCCTGGGTGTATTCATCAGTGAGAGGTACTTCTACGTCTAATTTACAATCAGTAATGAATTTTGGAGGGTCAATATTGGAGGGTAAACATGCCCGTAGCACTGTTCGCCAATCTTTGTTTGTGGGTTCGGTGGCATTACCTAATTCTCTAATAAACCTCTGACATGCGGCTAGATCCTTTCTGGGATCGGGAAATTCAGACATAATTGTCCTCAATTCTGTCCGGGACCAAGGACAATGCATAGCAATGTTCCTGATGGGAGTGATTTCCTGAGCGTCAGTCTTCCCATTGGGGACTGCGATCACCCTGACAGGATTTAGTTCAATTACATCATTTTGTGTTGACTCTACAATCTGAGGTGCTATTGTCTCTGCATAACGTACGGTGCCGTACTTACCTGTGGACACGACCTCACCTGTCCCTCCGCTAGGGGCCTTTGCTACTGCTCTTACTGGTTGGGCCGTGCCCACTTGAGTGTCTTGTATGGTGGCTGCTAGAGAGAGTGCCGATATCGTGCTGGGCTCATCTTCTTGCTCGCAGTCCTGAGGGAAGTTTAAGATGGGATACAACTTGCACGGGTTAGCATTAATACATTTATCAAGTTCACTCTTATCATATATCAGTATGCCATTGTCTGTAGCCACTTTCTCCCCTGTAATATACGGTGGTGGTGATGCGGTTGCCACCAGTTTCCTGCTAGGTTTGGAACCGGCTGCGTGAGCTAGTTCCCTCTGCATATCGCCCTCTTGCTGCCATAAATGTAAACGGTTTGTGTGTCTGACCCTTTGTTTTCGGGATTTTATCAGACATATCCTAAACCTTAAATTGTGCAACACCTCTGGTTCAAAACTGCCTACCCTAGGGAATGGTTCCCTATCTTCCGCAGTCATACGTTCCCATTCACTGCATAAAACCTCTGTGTGTGATCCATACTTCTCACACATTATGTACCTCGCTGACCCCCTGGGCCGCGGAATATCAACCTGAACCCTGGTTGCACGTCCCTTACTTGAGCAACTGGCCCCCATATTTTGCAGGTATTGCATTCTCAGCTAATTCCTACAAAAAACCAAAACTACTCAATATAAGGCAAAGGTGAAAGTTCAATGAGTGCTCTCACCCACTCACGCCCACGTTGGCCAATACTACCAAATGCTGTCGTCAGTGAAGTTAGTACCCAACCTAGGGCCCCTGTGTAACCTCTATTTACTGGAAGTATATGGGAGTGACTTACCCTTCCCAGTAAATATTGGTTGTTGGAGATTTCCTGAGTGACCAGCAAAACTCCCTTAAAACAAAAAAAAATTTACACAAATCACGCTTGCGTATGTTACACCCAGCGCTTATGATTCCGCGATTTTACGCAAAGCTCGTAAAAAGGGTATCACGTTGCGCTAAGTATTGCACCCACGAACGCGCGGTCCAATCGCACAGCGTATAGGTAACTGTTACTTATCCGCCGTACGACCAATGGAATCGATTGTTCAGGCTGCGAAACCTCAGCTGGAGCGTATCAAAACGGGCCTATATGGGTTCTTCGCTAACCACCTGGGCTGCGGTATTTAAACAAAAACCTCGCTGACCTTTGGTCTGCGGTACTCTCAACCTTCGCTGACCCTTTAGTCTGCGGTATCTACTACCTTGCTCCTTTGTACTTTAATCAATGTTAACGTGAGCAAGCCACTCTCACGCCACCAAGTGTCCACTCACCTGGTGTGGTCTCCTACGGGATCCCGAATTCCCTGGGTCCACAAAACCTTTATTGTTTGCACACTCACGTTCGTTCACTCAAATACACTTTGGTTTTTCTGTACAGAAAATTAACTTTCATTCAGATAAACAGCCTTAGTACCAGAGGTAATACAGTAAAAAAGGTTTTATTTAAACTAAATCTTGGACACTGAGCAATTTGTGCTATTATCGCGTGGCTACCGTTTCGCGCCTAAACTAAACACTGCTATTGTGTAATTTGGACTTAGCGGTCGTACCTTTACGCACGTTGCGTAAACACGTGATCGTGCGTACGTCTTTACGTTGCGTACGCAGCCCCGTACTTTGTCCGAGACACTTGTACAAAGACCGTACGTCCGCAATAGTACAAATACCACACTTCTATAAATGTAAGCGATATTACCTATAATCATTTACTTAACACAACACAGTATCTTTCTGTATAAACCTGTTTAACTAGGCCAGACTGTATTTGTGTTTTTACGTTTTACTCCCTTAATATCTAGTCTATATTTTAACTAAATAGCAACAAATTTCTCAGCACAGGTCAAAAATGAATCTAATAATCAATACTTATGGCAACAATGCGAGCAGATATGCAAAGTACAAAATACAGGTGTATGCGTGTGTTGTGTGTGCATTTGGCGCCAAACAGAAATTCACAGACTTTAAAAATAGCTTTGCGTATTTACCTTACGGATCCCACCAGCATCCCTACAAACCATGCAGAGCAGACGCTTATCTTATCAGTAATTTGAGATAGGGTGTACCAGAGTATCCTACGACCAGGAAAAGGCTTACGTAGGATACCTGTCCGCCCTTTGCTGATAGATAAAGTCTACTGTAACCTGCTAGGCTGTGGGTATGAGGAAAAAGAGGACGATGCCCCAATTGATAATGTCGATATTATCTTAAACCATAAAGCTATACCTCTAAACACACTCTTACTTACCATTGAGCCGCTGCGGCCGCTAGACTTAATACACACGCTATGCACTTCGTACGCTATTTGCGTACAGAGTCCCGTACCGCGTACGTACTTAGCGTACAAAACGCTGCGCTGGGGGTACAAAGTACACACAGCGCGCACACAATCAGTTGATAAACTTTAAACCTTGTTAGTGATACAATGCACTGATATGGTTACACTTTAAACCAGAGGTCCTCAAACTCGGTCCTCGGGGGCCCACACAGTGCATGTTTTGCAGGTAACCCAGCAGGTGCACAGGTGTATTAATTACTCACTGACACATTTTAAAAGGTCCACAGGTGGAACTAATTATTTCACTTGCGATTCTGTGAGGAGACCTGCAAAAGATGCACTGTGTGGGCCCCCGAGGACCGAGTTTGAGGACCTCTGCTTTAAACCTTTATGCAGCAAAGCACTGCAATGATGTTATACCTTAAACCTTACACAGTGCTGACGGTATAAAGTACCCGCAGTGCGTACACCTTATCAATACACTCTTAAACCTTCTACAGTTAAATACGCTTTAAACCCTAGCAGGGAAAAGAGGACACAACACCGATATGTAGTTAACTGCTGGGTTCTAAGGCCACAGTGGATTATTTGAAAGGGGATAACAGTACAAGTTATACACTACAAAGCTAACAAGATAAATCTACAACAGAATAATGGCTACAGAAAATGTACATACGTGAGAATAATCGCTTGCGCAACCTGGACCAGTCCTCCGCTCATCAGGATGATAGCGTTCAGAGTCTTCTGACCGGCCAGGCAACAACATGCTTTTTATACACAACTTCCATACACAATACAATGGTTACTGTAATCTCATTGTCCATTGGACACAGAGATGCATCTTTACATTACAGGAGAGGTCATACAGTAGGTTGATTTGAAAAGGTGGGTGATGTCTTTCTCAACTGCTCTTGGGGGTGGTATCCTCTGGATTCCCGCCGCATACATAATATACAGTAAATACAGTTTATATCTATATTCTACTTCTGCACATAACTATACGCTGGAACATGCGATCTTTCTCCAACCAACACCGGAATGTTACCCTTAAAATACCCTACAGCTGGATACTAGACATCACCTTCTAACCTTAGTCTGACCCTTCCTAGCATGCAAAGGCGAATCCCTTAGTCCTGGAACCATTTAAACTATTGATACTTGCTGATGTGGGGCAAGGGAGCTATATCTAAAATGTGCACTATTTGGGTTAAATATTTAATGTTCTAATAACCCTCTATGCGCTCACAAACCCCACCGTAAATACCCATACCACGCGCAGGAATGTGGGAGCGATCATACGCAAATTGCGGATATGTGCACGCACGGCGGAACAAGTGCTCGCGCAGCGGGCATGTGTGTGGGGTTAGTACATGGTGTATGCATTACAATATTTTTCGACTTTGACAAAAGAATATAACGGAAACTCTTCGGCCAAGGCCGCAAGCCGCGGCAAAGTCCGCTACTCACAACACCGGGGAAACAACCGCAGGTGAGCAGGAACTTTGAGATCTTTAGACACAGGTTTCTACCAACAGGAAGGCCGGAAGGACCCCAGGAGTCCGCATCGCAGGAACGAGGTAGACCGGACCACAGAACACCGGACAGGGAATATCTCCAGAACAGGAACAGCTCACAAGAAGCTATCACTGGTGTCTGTGTGAAGCACTGAGGGAGAATATAACAGGTCTCTGTACCAATGACTGCAGAGAAGCTAATTAGAAAATGTCATGCAGCTGCCTTGCTGCACGACCACACGCTGACAGGTGCTTGATTAATTGGATAGCAACGGGGAATGCGGTCCATCTGTGGCGTCCCCGTCGCTATGGACCCGGCGGCTCAGTGCGCACGGCGTCCCAGCATTGCCATGGATCCGGCGGCTCAGCGCACACAGCGTCCTGGCGTTGCCAGGTGCCGTGCGGAGAATAGGAGGAGGTGGCACGGTGGCCATGATGCGCCGGGACCGTTGCTTAGCAATGGTCGGGCACTGGCGAGAGCCGCCGCGCCTAACAGTACCCTTTCCTTGAGGAGGGGTTAAGGAACCCCTATATCCGGGTTTATGAGGAAATTCCTGAAAGAACAACCTCTTAAGTCTAGGGGCATGTAAATCCTTGTCCAGGACCCAAGACCTTTCCTCTGGACCGTACTCTTTCCAGTGAATCAAAAAATAGAGCCGACCACGAGAAAATTTAGAATCTAAGACCTTCTCCACTGGGAATTCTTGTTGACCCTGAACATCCACCGGAGGTCTACCCTGGAAAATTTTCCAAGGAAATCTCCTGGACAGGACATATGACTTCAATAGAGAACAGTGGAAAGTGTTGCCGATTTTAAGTGACTATGGCAACCGTAGCCGAAAAGCCACTGGATTGACTTTTCTGACAATAAGGAATGGCCCAATAAATCTGGGTCCCAATCTAGCCGAGGGTTGTCGGAGCTTGATGTTGCGGGTTGACAACCACATCTTATCCCCTACCTTAAATGTGCATGGGCGTCGGAACCTATCAGAAAAATATTTCTCCCGAAAAGCAGCCTTCTTAAGGGCAAGGTGTACTTTTCTCCAAATAACTCTGAGATGGGAGGTTAAGGACAAAGAAGAAGTCGGATAATGGGGAGTAAAGGAATTGGCTCTAGGGTGAAAGCCCAGGACCGAAAAGAACGGAGACTCCTTGGTGGATGAATGGCAAGCGTTATTGTAGGCGAACTCGGCCAGAGGAAGAAAATCTGACCAATCGTTCTGATGTTTGGCAGTATAAAGACGTAAATATTGTTTTAGTGACTGATTCACACGTTCAGTCTGCCCGTTAGACTGTGGATGGTATCCAGACGTTAAACAGAGTTTCATGTATAATGAAGCACAAAAACGCTTCCAAAAACGGGCAATAAATTGTGGTCCCCGGTCAGAGACTATATCCACGGGTAAACCATGAAGCCTGAAGACATGGCGGAGAAACAGAACTGCCAGAACTTGTGCGGAGGGTAATCGGGGTAAAGCAATGAAGTGGGCCATTTTGCTAAAACGGTCCACAACTACCCAAATTACCCGGAACCCGGATGAAAGAGGAAGATCCACCACGAAATCCATGGAAATGTGTGACCATGGCTTGAGTGGAATTGTAAGGGGCATGAGTTGCCCGACCAGGAAGGATTGGGACACTTTGTGCTTAGCACAATCCTGACAGGAAAGGACAAATTCCCTAACATCCTTGGAAAGATTAGGCCACCACACCGAGCGAGAGATTAACTCCAAGGTTTTAGCAATACCAGGGTGACCAGCAACCTTACTATCATGAAACTCTGGGAGGGCACTGCCTCTCAAGCACTCAGGAATGAAGAGACGACCAACAGGAGTATCACTGGGAGCCTGCTGCCGAACCTGGAGAAGTTGTGTGAACAAATCCTGTGTGAGACCGGCCTGGATGACGGACGTAGAGACAATGGGGGTTGCAGAAGAGTGGCTATTGTGAGCAGGAAGAAAACAACGAGACAGGGCATCGGCCTTGGTATTCTTAGAACCGGGCCTGTAGGTGATGATGAACTTGAATCGTGTAAAAAACAGCGGCCAACGCGCCTGCCGAGCATTTAGCCATTTTGCTGATTCAATATATTGTAGATTCTTGTGATCAGTGAACACCGTAATGGTATGCTTCGCTCCTTCAAGCCAGTGCCTCCATTCCTCAAAAGCCCATTTGACTGCCAGCAACTCTCGATTACCAACATCATAGTTGGATTCAGCAGAGGAGAATTTCCTGGACATGAAGGCACAAGGGTGTAACACCAGAGACTTGGGGTCTTCCTGAGAAAGAATGGCTCCCACTCCAACCTCTGAGGTGTCCACCTCGACAATAAAGGGAAGATCAGGGTTGGGGTGTCAGAGAACTGGAGCTGAGACAAAGGCCTATTTTAGGCCCGGAAGGCAGACTCGGCTTGAGGCGACCAGTTGGAAGGATCAGCTCCTTTTCTTGTTAACGCCACAATAGGAGCAATTAAATCTGAAAAGGCATGAATAAAATGCCTATAATAATTTGCAAAACCCAAAAATCACTGGATAGCCTTCAAGTTGGTGGGTTGCGTCCAGTTTAGGATAGCCTGGAGTTTCTTAGGTTCCATAAAAAACCCCTTTGGAGGAATAATATACCCTAAAAAGGATACCTCAGTGATATGGAAATCACACTTCTCCAATTTCACGTACAAATGGTTCTCCCACAACTTTTGAAGCACTTGCCGCACATGGACAACATGCTGTTCAGGAGACTCAGAGTAAATTAAAATGTCGTCCAAATAAACGACCACGAACTTCCCTAAAAAGTTGCGGAGGACGTCGTTAATAAGATCCTGAAATACCGCAGGAGCATTAGACAGCCCGAACGGCTTCACAAGATATTCGTAATGTCCGGACTGAGTACTGAAAGCCGTTTTCCACTCATCCCCAGGTATTATTTGAATGAGGTTGTAGGATCCTCTGAGATTGATTTTGGAGAAAATAACCGCAGTGTGGAGCTGATCAAATAACACCGAAATCAACGGCAAGGAGTAGGTGTTTTTAATAGAAATCTTATTCAAGGCCCTATAGTCTATGCACGGTCTTAGAGATCTGTCTTTTTTCTCAACAAAAAAAACCCCTGCACTTAACGGAGATTTCGAGGGCCTAATAAACCCCTTCTTCAGGCTTTCTTGTACATAGTCATCCATGGCCTTAGTCTCGGGACCAGATAGAGCATAAAGTCTCCCTTTTGGCAGAGTGGCACCAGGGACAAGGTCAATGGCACAGTCATATGACCGGTGGATATCAGCGTTACCCTTAGAGAAAACATCAGCAAAATCCTGATATACTGAAGGTATGAGTTACGGAGTAGCAGCCGCGACCCGGACTGGACAAGAAATACATCCTTTAACACAGAAGGAATCCCACTGGGAAATTTCCCCAGACCGCCAATCTATGGTGGGATTATGAAGGGCAAGCCAGGGGTAACCTAAGACGACAGGCACAGCCGGACAATGGGTGAGATCAGGGGTTAAAGTGGGCCGGAACGGGGCGGAACTGCATTCCGTCAGTTGTATTGGGAGGCGGAACCAGTTCCGCCACCTCCAGCCCACTTTACCCGGCCATGGGAACTTTATACAGGCTGCGCTGCTCGATTAGCCTGTTCCCGCTGTCACAGTCACTGCGCCGCACCACGCCTCTGACTTTAATAGATGGGGTGGGCGGGCAGCAGCACTCGACAGTGTCTCGCTCCCTAGCCCCCGCCTCTATAGGTACCCGCTGCTCCTGCTGGCCGCGGCGGCGGGAATGAAATCATGCAGTGCTATCACTGCATTCCTGTCTCTCCTGCCGCCTAAAGTGGAGGAGCTGTTGAAGCCCTGACAGGATGACCCACGCACATGAATGAGGTAGAAAGGAGATGTGCGGGGGGAGGGGGCTTTTTTGGGACTATATGTGCTGGGGGGCTGTGTGTGGGAGTTATATGTGCTGGATGGGGCTGTGTGTAGGACTATATGTGCTGGGAGGGCTGTGTATTGGACTATAAGTGCTGGGGGGAGCTGTGGATGGGACTATATGTGCTGGGGGGGCTGTGTGTGGGACTATGTTCTGAGGGGGTAGCTCTGTGGAATTATATGTGCTGGGGGTGGGCTGTTTGCAGAATTATATGTGTTGCGGGGGACAGCTGTGTGTGGGACTATATGTGCTGGGGGAGCTGTGTGTGGGGTTATATGTGCTGAAAGGGAGGGAGCTGTGTGGAGGATTATATGTGCTGAGGGGGACGGCGTGTGGTATTATACGTGCTGGGGGGGAACTGTGTGTGGGATTACACGTGCTGGGGGGATGCTGTGTGGTATTATACATGCTGGGGGGGAGCTGTGTGTGGGATTATACGTGCTGGGGGGATGTTGTGTGGTATTATACGTGCTGAGGGGGGAGCTGTGTGTGGGATTATACGTGCTGGGGGGATGGTGTGTGGTATTATACGTGCTGGGGGGGAGCTGTGTGTGGGATTATACGTGCTGGGGGGATGGTGTGTGGTATTATACGTGCTGGGGGGGAGCTGTGTGTGGGATTATACGTGCTGGGGGGATGTTGTGTGGTATTATACGTGCTGGGGGGGAGCTGTGTGTGGGATTATACGTGCTGGGGGGATGGTGTGTGGTATTATACGTGCTGGGGGGGAGCTGTGTGTGGGATTATACGTGCTGGGGGGATGTTGTGTGGTATTATATGTGCTGGGGGGAGCTGTGTGTGGGATTATACGTGCTGGGGGGATGTTGTGTGGTATTATACGTGCTGAGGGGGGAGCTGTGTGTGGGATTATACGTGCTGGGGAGATGTTGTGTGGTATTATACGTGCTGGGGGGAGCTGTGTGTGCGATTATACGTGCTGGGGGGATGGTGTGTGGTATTATACGTGCTGGGGGGCTGTGTGTGGGATTATAGGTGCTGGGGGGATGTTGTGTGGGATTATACGTGTTGAGGGGAGAGCTGTGTGTGGGATAAACTGTCAGGGAGGGAGAGCTGTGTCAGGGATAAAGTCAGAGGTTAAAGTGAGCCGGAACGGGGCGGAACGCAGTTCCGTCAGTTCCAATTGGATTCCGCCTCCTCCGGCTCACCTAACCCAGAATGTGAGCCGCATGGGGATGCCGGGCGCCCTCTGAGGTTGTGTTACCAGCGGGCACCCGCACCTTTCCCTCAGCGGCAGCCGGTGCTCACTCTGAGCTCCGGTTTCCACTGTGTGCGGCTGTGTGCAGCTGTGCGGTGGCTAGGGCTGGCCCGACGCATACGCGTGGTACGCGGCCGCGTGGAGCGCCAGAATTTAGAGGGCGCTACTGCAGACACTGAGTCACCACCACTCACTGTCTACAGCACCGCAGCCGCCCGCCAGACACGGGGATGCCACACACACCCGCATCGCAGGCAGCTCAATTTTTTTTTTACAGAGCTTGCAGTACGCTGCGGCGGGTCATAACAAAGCAGGAGGCGGCCCCTCCCCTTCCCTCCTCCCTGATACTGTTTGACTTGCCAGACCTCCGACGCAGGGCCGACTCGAGGGACATTCAATCGCCTGCCAGTGCTGGGACCATGGGACTATGCTCTCCAGAGCCTTCCACTGTGTCCAGAAATGAACGTCTCTCTTACTGCAGGTCAGAGAAGTTCTCTCTTTCCTCTCCACTTTCCGTCTCTCACTCCTTCTCTCCTCTCATGTTAACAGCCATTGTTTTTTTTCTGCGTGTCTCTCCCCGAATACTTTCCCGTCATGTCCCAGTGAGCCCTTTCAACCCAATTTACCCCCTTTACTCCCTCGTACAGACA